>NC_057355.1:97915133-98215133 GCF_016509475.1 Prionailurus bengalensis
TCCTATATAGAAGAATACCCACTCAGTGTACATAAAAGATATAAGCATTGTTCTTGCCAGGTAATAAGACTCGGAATCAAAAACACACTCCTACACATTCCTGTACTTCCCAAATAAAGTTTTTTTCTGTCCTCTGCTGAAACTTTGTTTTCTATCTTAACCACACAAAAGGGAGAGTACCTGTCATCTCCATCAAATAAATAGGAAATGAATATTTAAAGATTCATGCAGCAAGAAAAAGTCATTATTCTAGTCTTTTCTCATACGTGGATTTCGAACAATAAGCCCATTCTCCACAAAAGTGACAGAAGACCCACTACTGAAGATCATTAACACCAGAAATAGTCCGTGAGGAATGTGCAGGGTAAGATAAAAGCCCAAAATAGGAGCCATACTGCAAAATCTAGGAAGGAACCCACATCAGTCTTTATAACCAAAATTAGTTATAGCTGTGCCCCCACCCCACCCCAGAAAGTGCTAGCCAGGATCTGGAGCCTATAAATCTGGGATAGCCACCTACAATTTTCCTGAAGCAAGAAAGGATGGTATACCTACAGAGTAAACTCTAGGCAAAGGGAAAATAAATTACTAGTTATGGGATATATTTCCTTCTGCCACCTAAGGAGGGAGCTTTCTTTGGATTTTCTGAGAAAAGTGTGCAAGAGGTGGAGCCAAAGTAGTTTACAGGGATGGAAAGATTCTGGATATGGAGTGGGAATCAGGAGAGTTGAAACAAGGCAGAGATGCTAATGAGGAATTTTAAGTCCAGGTAAATCTTCTCCCCATCTCTCTGTAAAGCCTTCAGTAAACCCACCTTACTGCCTAATGTTTTGAATGTTGAACTTGGATTTTTTTCATTGAAATGCCTAAAAATGGATATGGAGCAGGGCCTGGGCTCCCCCAAAGAGGCTCAGTTACATTTGAGTTATTCTAATTAGAATTTTACCCATAAATTCTTCCCTAGTCTCCTGTGACTTCAGGTTAGATCAGAAATAGGTCCCAGTCATCTGAACACCACCTCCTTTGCTTCATTGCCATTGGCCTCCTAAGGTAGAAAAGTGGGGTGAGGCCCCTCCAGAGCAGGGGACCACCTTTCTTACCACATTGGAAGGAAGAGTAAAAAGAGCAAGGTAAAGCAATTCACATAGAAAATGGACAGAAGGAAGAAAAGAAGGAAGAAAATGGAAGGAAGAACATTAAACCTCTTTACACCTTCCTTCTGCCATTTATTTGCAGTGGCATCTTCATCAGAAACCAAGTCTCTGTATATACCTGGATCTTCTTAAAATTCTCTGTCCTGTTCCATTAGGTCTACTTCTCTGTTCTTGTACAAGAATCCTATTGTTTTTATTATTCTGGTATTCCAATATGCTTTAATTTCTAGTGGGGTGAATCCCTTTCCAATTTGTCTCCCCTTTTCAAAGTAGACTTTAGCTTTTCTTGGACCTTTATTCATTCTTTCATATGAATTTATTCTAAAATCACTGTCTATTAAGCATGTGGTTTCTTTTTTCTTTTAACATTTATTTATTGAGAGACAGAGCATGAGCATGAGCATGGGAAGGGCAGAGAAAGGGGGAGACACAGAATCTGAAGCAGGCTCCAGACTCTGAGCCGTCAGCACAGAGCCTGACGCGGGGCTCGAACTCATGAGCTGTGAGATCGTGACCTAGGCCGAAGTCAGACACTTAACTGACTGAGCCACCCAGGTGCCCCTAAGCATGTGGTTTCTTAAGTAAACCTTCTCTCCAGAAGGCAACAGTCTGGGCAGAACAATGTTTATAAAGCAGGACATTCAGGTGGATAAATTAGAACCATGAAATCTTGGCTGCCACCCAACAAAAGAGCAATAGAATTACTTTTCTGAACCTGAAAATCCAATTCTAGAGCCTGGTGAGTCTACCAGCATGCAGCTGCTCCAAGAGATCTTTCATGAACAGCTTCTCCCTTACCTTATTTTACTGCAGTTCCTGGTATTTTGAACTATAAACTACTCAGGGACCATGAGGTCTAAAAGGGAGCTTTGTACCAAGCCAGCTCCATGGTGGCAACATACATTTTGGACTTGATTACCCACAGTCACAGAAGACGGTGCTAATGGGATTAATCCTAAACATTTGGGTGTGTTAGATGCAACATGTGTGAGATGAATTTTAACTGCTTTTACACCAACTTCTTCCTCCTAATTCTGCATTTTTCAGGGTAGATTGAAGCATGTTTCCTTTTCTAAACACATACCAGAAAGTCTATGGGGGAAAATAAATTGGGTTCAAATTTACCTAAGAGTAAAATTTCCCTTCAGACTTTCAAATTCAAGCTAGTGACTTGAGCCCATAGAAGCACCTTTCATTCCCTAAATCCCATTGAAGGGGCCAAGGAAATCTGAAAATGAAAACCTCTGTAATGGAGCTGGAATACAGGGAAGTGTGCCAACAGAGTTTAAATAGAATTTCTGAAATATGCAGTAGAATAGGATCAGACTGAAAGGAAATTCCACCAATACAGGAGAGTCAACCCCTACCCAGGCAAAGGAGGGCCTTTGAGCCATGAGCTCATTGAGCAATGAGCCAATTTCTTCAACAAACCCTGTAGGGACTTGGGAGTCAAGTAGAACTCATAACAACCATTGGGTCCTCTACCAGAACACTTTCTTCCTCTCTCTTTGGCTCGCCCCTTCTGTCCGCCAACTGTCATTATCACTTATTTATTTGTTTATTCGACAAATATTTGTTAAGCTACCTCTTCTGAGGCAGGCCCTCCTCTAAGCACTGACAATACAACGATGAACAAGGCCGACAAGGTTCAGGCCCTCATGGAGCCCATATTCTGATATGAAGAAGAGCAATAAAAATACCAGAAAACACCATATAATGATAAATGCTCTGAATGAAATAAAGAGTGATTTGGTAGAAAATATCTGTGAGACTTCTTTAAATTGGCTAGTCACGGAAGACCTTTCTGAGGAAGTGATCTTTTAACTGAATATCAAGGAGTCAAGGTCAGGGGATAGCATTCCAGGCAGAGGAAACAGCTGGAACGGAGGCCCTGTGGCACAAACCAGCTTGGCACGTCTGCTGTCTTAGCCGAGACATCGTTTCCTCCAGTACATACTTCCCACACGTTCTATGTGCTTTCAAAGCACCCTGTCCTCCCTGATGACATCATTAGCACCCTCTATTAAAACTGTGTGCCAACTTGTCTATAGGCTCTGGAGTTATGCCCTCTGGTAGTGACCATGGTGTACTCTCAGCACTGAGCAATGTCTAGACATAGAAAATAACTAATCAATGTTATTTCGCCAATGAACTAATAATTACTCAAATGCAGTTCTGATTCCTTCCCCTGCAACATGTCATCTCTCCAATAAGTGAGGACTGGTATCAAAGAACTCTGTTTTATATTTACTTCTTCCATCTTAGAATTTCCATCAGTTCCTCTCTGGCTAATAATTAAATTTTGTCCTCTTTATTAAGCTTTTATATTTTGTTGCAAACAATGGAGAGAGAGATGTTGCCCGGTCTACTTAACGTTTTTAAATTATCAACAAATAGTCTCCCTCATTTTCTTAATTTTCCCCTATCATGAACTCTGTAAACAGCAGCCAAAAATACCTTCCTATGCTTGTTTCTACCAACTCAATGACATCTTTCCCTAATGCCTCCTTCTGCTTTTTCCCTTCTTTTGATAAAGCCCAATTGCTGACTTTATTCTCATGATTAGTCTGATTTTTAAATCCCCAGTTACTTTCCTCAGATAATCACACCTTTATCATTCTACTCTGCTAGCAACTGCCTGTATGTTGACTTTACCCTTGGTACACTAAATTCAAATTCATTCACTCCGTAGTCCCCAGACCAAGTAATGCCACATTCAAACATAGCAACCAGAGTGCTCCCAGGTGTCTCGGCAATAAACACTGCAATCAAGTCATTTGATTTTACTTTCCCAGATTCCTAAGCTCATAACTCTTTTCTGCATATACAAGAGTCTAATAAAAGAGAGAAATTTGCGATGCATATGGCAGAGACATTCAGAAATGAGACTGGCCAGGTATCACTCTACAATCTCACAGTGTGCACTGTCTGGTGCTTTCTATTCCACAGTACCTGTACACACATTATGTCATTTGACGTTCACAGCACTGCATAGTGCATCAAAATGGTACCATTTAGGGGCGCCTGGGTGGTTCTGTAGGCTAAGCTGACCAATTGCAGCTCAGGTCATTATCTCATGGCTTGTGGGTCAGAGCCCTGCATCGGGCTCTGCACTGACAGCTCAGAGCCTGGAGCCTGCTTTGGATTCCTTGTCTCCCTCTCTCTCTTCATCCCCCACTTGTGCTCTGTCTCTCAAAAATAAATAAACATTTTTAAAAAGTTAATAAATGGTACCACTTGTAATCTCTATTTCAAAAGAAAAAATATGGGGCGCCTGGGTGGCTCAGTCGGTTGAGTGTCCAACTTTGCTCACGTCATGATCTCACAGTTTGTGAGTTCGAGCCCTGCGTCAGGCTCTGTGCTGACAGCTCAGAGCCTGGAGCCTGCTTCAGATTCTGTGTCTCCCTCTCTCTCCGCCCCTAACCCACTCACATTTTGTCTCTGTCTCTGTCAAAAATAAATAAACATTAAAAATTTTTTCAAAACAAAAAATATGAAACTCAAAGAGGCTAAGAGAATGGCCAAATACAACCAGTATTTTGAAGCATTTATCCAACAAATGTGCATTAGTACCTACTGTATGCCAAGTCCTAGTCTAAATGCTGGTGGTAAAAGCATTCAACAAGCCAGAAAACAACCCAACTCTCATGACACCTACATTATAACTGAGAGACAGATTATTTAAAAGTAGTCAATTAATCAACGAGATATTTTCACATCCTAAGTGCTACTTCAAAATATATATACCACAGTAGAGTGCTTGGGCAGGAGTTGCAGGAATTGTGCTACTTGAGATTGGGTGGTAGTGAGGTGGCAAGCTGAGACCAGGATGTAGATAAGCAAACCATGTAAAGATATGGGAGAAAAGAGTTTCAGGCATAGGGAGAACAAGTGCATAGGCCTGGCCAGGAGGTAGGAAAGAGCTTAGGGTTCGAGCGATAGCAGTAAGAGACTGGTTAAGGGACCAATAAGTACGTCAACACCTCTGTGATTCTCTAGGTCTTTTCCTCGTGGTCACAAGATGGCTATGATGGTTCCAGACATTATGTCTACAATCATGGCAGAAAGAATGGGGAAGGGCCAGTGTGCTAACTTCACCATCTCCTTTCAACAAGAAACAAAAACCTATATATATATATATTCTCAGAAACTAACAAAAGTTTATTGTGTATTATTGGCCTGAAGTGGTTCACAATACCCCCTACCCACGAATCCAGCAATGTAATTGGCTTGGATTAGTCTTGTTCTACCACCTGGGGATACTGACACTTCTCAAAAAATCAAAATTCTGTTGATAAGAAGGAGAAGAAGTGACAATTAGGTAAACAATAATGGTGACTGTCATTGGAAGCAGCCAAATAACAATGGGCCTTGTAAATCATGGCTGAGAGTTTGTTTGTAAATGCAACGTAAAGTCCTGAAATATGTAAGGAAAAATGTGATATGATCTTATTTACATCTTTAAGAAATCGCTGTGGCTGCCATATGAAAAATGAATTGCAGAAGCCAAGAATATAAACAAGGACAGTTTACTTGAAGTAAAACAGGCAAGAGATAATAGTGGCCTGACTAGGATAGCAACAGTAGAGATGAAGAGAGGTGAATGGACTCAAAACATATTTTTGGAGTTGTTGCTGGGAGGACTTGCTGCCATATAGAAATGGGTCAAGGCAAGAAAGAAATAAACCAAACGCTGTGGTCTGAACCTCACAGATCCATTTTTAAAAACATTTATAAACACAAGACTCTGAAAAACCGGCTCAGGGAGAAAAAAAAAAAACAATGGCTGTGCTTTATCTATGTTAAGCCTGTGATGTCTATTAGACATCCAAGTAGCAATCTCAGATGGCACTGTAGTAGACACTGTGGCATGCTGCCCCATTCTCTTGTCAAGATCAAGGTACCAATTCCCTCAGCTGCCAGGAGTGACGGCTGCTGATAGCTCATAGCTGAGTGTGGAGCCTGCATGAGATTCTCTCTCTCTCCCTCTGCCCCTCTCCCTTTCTCACACACTTTCTCTCTTTAGAAAAAAAGAAAGAAAGGGGCATCTGGGTGGCTCAGTCGGTTAAGCGTCCAACTTTGGCTCAGGTCATGATCTCATGGTTTGTGGGTTTGAGCCCCACCTCAGGCTCTGGGATAGCTCAGAGCCTGGAGCCTGCTGCAGATTCTGTATCTCCCTCTCTCTGCCCACCCAACCCCCACCCCCCGCTCCCTCTCTCTCTCTCTTTCTCAAAAATAAACATTAAAAAAAAAGTTTTAAGAAAAAAGAAAGAAAAATAAAATAATAAAATGGGATTTTGAAGCTTGTCCACATGCAGAGTGACTGCCAATAAAGACCCCATCACTGCCCCTGGCATTTGGTAGGAGTACAACTGTTAAAATCTTCACTGGTAGTAAACGAAGATGGGATACTGGTGGAAAGAAATGCACTAACAGGTGTATTATCTCAGGCATTTGAAAAGTAGTAATTTTAAGGGCAATGGAATCACATGTTATTGCTGGGTGTGGTCAATGTACTGGAGAAAGACAATGAAATCTGAGGGTGATTAATCACTAATTGAAAGTGAATTATAAAGGTCCTAGTTGATAACATACAAAAATATTTTAAAATATTTTCATCTCCTTCAGCCAAAAGATATAAAAAGCCAAGAATTAGCCTCAGGACCTAATTACAAGGACAGAAGAGGTCAAGATAGGGTTGAAATCTCAACCATGACAAGTCTACTGTGCCAAGATCAGAGTTCTGGCTACAAAGGTTCCTAAAAACTGAGATGTAGACAACTACGCTAATACACTTTAAAACCTTAAAACCTAAACCCCTCTACAGAAGTGTCCCATTCTCCGGTGTTGAAGACTAGAACTTCCCCCTTGCTTGCAATTAATAGAGAGACCTCTACTTTGCAGGGCAGCATGAGCCCCTCCCCTCCACAATCTACCTGCAGCACCTCCATTCTTCATCAGTAACTAAGACCACACCTAAGAACAAGTCAAAATATAATCTAGCCAGAAAGTACTGGGCCTGTTGGAAGGAAAAGCACCATACCCTGAAGAAGCTACAGGAACTAGTCAACATCTACCAGCAGGAGCTGGGAGCATATGTATGGGGCCAGATCCAGAGGGAGCTTGACTGGGAGAGAATGGCAGATGAAACATGAATTTGCAAATGGGATATAGGATTTAATATCCTTGCAAGGGACCCCAGAGTTGAGACAAACATGCTGCTGATCTAGCTCTTGGATGCTAGAAAAATTGATGGCCCAAACTAAGTGACACAGAAATGCCAGGACAACTATAGGAGATGATAGGAAACGAATCAAAGGACTCAGAGGAGTGGATACACTATTAAGATAAACAAAGAATGATGGTTACTAGAACACAACATCCACAGGCACAAAACAGATAACAGATGACTTCACTCATATAAGGACTTTAAGACACAGGGCAGATGAACATAAGGGAAGGGAAGCAAAAATAATATAAAAACAGAGAGGAGGACAAAACATAAAGACTCTTAAATATGGAGAAAAAAACAGAGGGTTACTGGAGGGGTTGTGGGATGGGGGGATGGGCTAAATGGGTAAGGGGCATTAAAGAATCTATCCTGAAATCATTGTTGTACTATATGCTAACTAACTTGGATGTCAATTTAAAAAATAAAATTAAAAAATAATAATAATAATAATAATAATAATAATAACGGATAACAGCCAACAAGGATATTTCTTCTTTATGAACTTTGTTTTAGTCAAAACTTTGTTTTAATCTAGAGGATGAGAGAAACTTCCCTATTCAAAAGTTATGATCCCTGGTCCAATTTCTGGAGATGATCCTGTTTTTCAAACCTAGAAGTCATTGACTGAAGGAGAGACTAGGTCCCCAGGAGGAAACACCCTGAAATACAAACATAAATGTAAATGACAATGACTACCCCAGTCCCTTGCCAAATGGACCTAGGATAATTAGTCAGGTAACCATACATTGGGTAAAAAGAAATCCCAAGACATTTTGAGGACTGCTGGACCCAGACTGCAAACTGACCTTGATACTTAGAGACCAGAAACATCACAATGGCCCCACTACTAGAATAGCAATAGAAAACGGTCAGATAAGAAATAGTTTTTATCCAAGTCTACCACACAATGAATTCATTGGATCCAGGGAGCTACCCAGTGGTCATTTCCCTGATCCCCCCAAAATATAAAAATAGTAATTGACAGAATCCCTTAGATATTGTTGGTTGTTTTGAGGGTGGAGGGTTGGCCTCTGAGGTAAGAACTGTCATAATGTAGGAGGCCAAGTGGGATCCTCTGAACACCACCCTCCAAACTGGCTAAGATAGTGAAATGAAAAATAAGTAGCAGGGGCGCCTGGGTGGCTCAGTCTGTTGGGCATCTAACTTCAGCTCAGCTCATGATCTCACAGTTGGTGAGTTTGAGCCCTAGGTCGGGTTCTGTGCTGACAGCTCGGAGCCTGGAGCCTGCTTCGGATTCTGTGTCTCCCTCTCTCTCTGCCCCACCCCTGCTTGCTCCCGTTCTCTCAAAACTGAATAAACATTAAAAATTTTTAAAAAAAGAAAAAAGAAAAAGAAGTAGCAAACTGTGGAGGGAACGGTGAAAATCTAGTGCACATTAAAGCCCTAAAAGAAGCAGGTATAGTCCCTTGTATCATATGCCCATTTATTCATTAGGTGGCCTTCACAGAAACCAAATGAATCATGGAGGATGACAGTGGACTACTGTAAACTCAACCGAGTAATGGTCCTAATTGCAGTTTATTGTGTCAGACATGGTATCATTATTAGAGCAGATTAACAAGACTTCAGGTGCCTTCTGGCCAATGCAAATTTTTTTCCATCCCTACTAAAATGGATCAGAAAAATTTTGTATTTACATGGGATAGACAATAGTATACATTTACCATCTTGCCTCAGAGCTAAGGTAACTCCCACTCAGTCATGATAGACTCAAAGACGCTTTACCATTTAGGCATGTTTCAAAACATCACATTAATCCACTAATCCACTATATCAGTGATAGCATATTAATTTTATCAGATAGGCAAAAAGTAGTAGTTGATGACATTGGGCTCATCCGTGCTAGAAGGGGCAGTGAATCATCATGACTGGAATTAATACTTATTCTAAGTATGGGTTTTCCCCTAACACCCACAAGACCTTAACTAGCACTAGTGTTGGACCATATATAAGGGACTCACAGAGTACTGGAGTCACTGACACGGGATCCCACTTTCTCTCTCATGGGCCAAAGAGCTTACTTTACAGTATATTATATACTGCAGTGTCTTAGAAGCTGCTGGCATTACACAGCAATGAGATGGCCTTTGATAACACAGTTGAGGTGCCAGCTTTGAGATGATACCTGGTAAAGATGAGTGACATCCTCAAGGAAGCACTGTTGCCCTAAATCAAGCACAATTACATGATGCTGTGTCCCCAACAGGTAGAAAACAAGAGTTTGGGATTCAAGGGGAAGAAGTGGGAGTGACTCCTCTCACCATAACTTCCAGTAACCATTTGTGAAATTTGTGCTTCCCATCCCTGGAACACTGGGGCCCACAGGTTTGAGGGAGAGTATTTCCACCAGAAAACACAGCAAAAGTTACGTTAACCTGTAAGCTATAGCTGCCACTCAGTTTCTTCAGGTTCTTCCTGCCAAAAGACAAGCTGGCAAGGAAAAAAATCATCATCCTGACAGGGGTGATTGACCCAGATGAGCAGGATGAGAGGTATGTGTGCTGGAAGACAATAGGGACAGGTATCAGATGACTCTGTAGATAAAGATCTGAGAGGTGATCCACTGGGACGTTTTGGTATTTGCTCATTTTTGACAGTAAATGAACAAGTACAGCCATCAAGATCTGAGAAGGTCATGGTGACCAGGGGCTCAGACCCCTTGGGTTGAAGGTCTGGGTCAGCCCACCAGGTAAGCACCTATACCAGCAAAAGCACTGAGCATGAGAGGAACCTAGGGCAGGGAGACCATGGTACCAGTAGCAACCCTGAGACCCACAGCAGCAATAGAGGTTGTAGTTTACGTCACTGGCCTATCACTTGTAAGTTTTCCCAGGGAAAAAAGGAACCAGAGAATCTTAAAAGAGCTGATCTCAGAAGGGGTACATTTATTATAACAAGCAAGTGGATCCCGGTGGCATCAGATGTGGAACGTGATGGGCACTCTGGTGCACCACCCATATCTCCCCTCCTGGACCAAAACACTCATCTTGTCCCAGGAGACAGGCATTCTGGCTGCTCACAGCTCAGTCTTCAGGAACTGCCCTTGGCTAAAAGGAGCTGCCTGGATCCCGGGTTATTTCCTCTTAAGCTTTGGTTGCAATTGCATACTTCAACTTCTCCTTCTGCCAAGACTGGTTTCTTCACTCCCTCACCAGGGCGATCCCCAGACTCACTCCTCAATAAACAGCTCAGCTTGCAAACCTCCATTTCAACATTCATTTCCTGGGGAACCCTCCCCTGCTCTTCTCCCGGCTCCCCACCTCCAAAAACACCAACTCACTTCTTTAGTAGATTCAAAGTTGCAAAATCTAACTCTTAAACGTGGGTTGTAATGAATAAACTACAGGAAGAAATGGCAATCATCTTTGATTACTTTAAATAAGACTAAAACCTGAAGAAACAGATGCTGTTACTGCATTTGTTTTTAGTGAATAGGTTAGTAGCCAGCCTAGTTAAAACTTAAGACGCCCTGGTTAGCACTGTGCATGTAACACTCAAAAACAAGAGTCAGCCAATCATCTTCCTCCTGCTGTGGAACTTTTAAGCTCAGGAGAAAAGAGTGAGAAGGCAAAGACATTTCTAAGTGTATATATATATAAAAAAAAAAAAAAGGAAATAAAAGTGAAAATTAAATAAGGACTCATTACTAGGTTTTGTTTTGTTTTGTCTGTTTGTTTGTTTGAGTAGTCACACAAAGGAAAGTTTATTTGCAGCAAATAAGGAGATCACAAGGAATGACTCCCAAAGCTGTGACTCCTAGACTCATTAACAGTTTAATGAGATTTGTATTCCCCTCATAATGAGTGATGTTGAGCAACTTTTGAATGTATGTGTTAGCTAGATTGTGTTACGCTAAGTGAAATAGTAAGAGAAAGACAAATACCATATGATTTCACTCATATGAGGAGTTTAAGAAACAAAACGGATGAACATATGGGGCAAAGAAAAAGAGAAGCAAACCATAAAAGAGACTCTTAACTCTAGAGAACACAGTGAGGGTTGCTGGAGGGGAGGTGGGCAGGGTATGGGCTAAACGGGAAATGGGTATTAAGGAGGGCACTTATGATGAGCACTGGGTGTTACAGGTAAGTGATTGTAAGAGGTAAGGGAGATGGTTCATTTCTTGCTTCCTTTCTGTTTTTTTAAATATGAAATTTATTGTCAAATTGGTTTCCATACAACACCCAGTGCTCATCCCAACAGGTGCCCTCCTCAATACCCATCACCCACCCTCCCCTCCCTCCCACCTCCCATCAACCCTCAGTTTGTTCTCAGTTTTTAAGAGTCTCATATTTTGGCTCCCTCCCTAACTTTTTTTTTTCCTTCCCCTCTCCCATAGACTTCTGTTAAGTTTCTCAGGATCCACACAAGAGTGAAAACATATGGTATCTGTCTTTCTCTCTATGACTTATTTCACTTAGCATAACGCTCACTCTCCAGTTCCATCCACATTGCTACAAAAGGCCATATTTCATTCTTTCTCATTGCCACGTAGTATTCCATCATGTATATAAACCACAATTTCTTTATCCATTCATCAGTTGATGGACATTTAGGCTCTTTTCTACTAATACCAAATAAAACCTGTGCTGTCTAGTTAACAGTAAGTTTATAATCTATTGGAAATATGTACAAACCACGCCCCGACCCACCGCCCCACACACACACACAATGGAATCCCAAACTTTTAGACACTTCATTTCCTGGTTCTTCTTCCCCTCTCCATTTCCCCAACTTATTTTCACTGGCTTTCCATTAAGCATGCGCCAAAGAACAGGGAGGAGGTACGGAAGGTCTCTGCATCAGTTCAGGGAGGGTACATTTGTTCCAATCAGACTACTTTTTGCCTTACATGGGCATAGGTGACATCCAGGAAAGTCTGTAACCTCTGTAGTACTCAACCTGAGGAACCAAGGGAGAGACTTGCACGCTAGGAAATAAATTGTCTGCTGTAACTGCCCCAAGTGTGCCTGTCCCTCACCCACCCTAAGACCATTGATTAAAGCCTCACTTCACTGTGTTCTGAGTCCCCTCATCCCCTCCTGTGATTGGGTCAGTGGGTATATTTCTCACAGTGATGAATCACTAAATTCTACTACTGAAACCAGTTTTACCATATATGTTAACTAACTTGAATTTAAATTTAAAAAAACAAATTTAATGAGAAATTAGCTCAGAAGTCCTACAAGAATATACACAAAATGTTAAAAATAATTGCATGCTGTGAGGCACCTAGGTGGCTCAGTCAGTTGGGCATCCAACTTCAGCTCAGGTCATGATCTCACAGTTCATGAGTTCAAGCCCCGTGTTGCGCTCTGTGCTGACAGCTCAGAGCCTGGAGCCTGCTTCACATTCTGGGTCTGCCTCTCTCTCTGCCCCTCCCCCGCTAATGCTCTGTCTCTTTCTGACTCTCAAAAATGAATACACATTAAAGAAAAAATTTTTTTAGTTTGCATGCGGAGACTAAAGTTGATTTTTTAAAAGCTTTTTTTCATGTTTTTCCATATTGGCTTTTTTTAAGGAAACATGAAGCTGTTTTAGATTGGTGGTTGCCAGAGGTAGGGGGTGGGGGTGGATAAAATGGGTGAAGGTGATCAAAAGGTACAAACTTCCAGTTACAAAATACCTAAGTCCTAGGGATGTAATGTAAGGCAAGGCAGTTATAGTTATTAACACCAGAATGCATGTTACAGAGTTGCTAAGAGAGTAAGTCTTAAAAGTTCTCATTACAAGGGAAAAAATTCCGTAACCATGCATGGTGGCAGATGTTAACGAGATGTAGTGTAGTGATCATTCTTATTATACACAAATACTGAATCATTATACGGTACACCTGAAACTAATATAAATATGTTGATTATACCTTGTGTTGTAATGCCCCCGATTTCGAATCCGAGAGACCACCAAGGAGCTGATACCGATGCAAACGTACGAGGGTTTATTTGCAATCTCGAGCGTGGGCCCAAGTATAGCCGACACAGCAGAGCAGGGACTTGGACCCCTAGGTTAAAAGGCGTAGCAGTTTTATAGGGGCCAGTGGCCAATGAGATTGTAACACACACAGAAAGTTGCATAGTCATGTCAGTCCACACGCAGGTGGCCAATGGAATTACAATTTACCCTATAGTAACTGTTTGAACTAGCCTATCACTCTGGTCAGAATTGGCGCGCAGCTTTGGTGGGCAAAAGGCGGGGTTTAAGAATTGGCGCGCAAGTTTGGCGGGCAAAAGGCAGGGTTTAAGAATTGGCGGTTAGGGGTTCCGCATTCCTATATAAACTGGTTTCCAGTAAGGGTGTGCTCAGCGGCTTGACTAGGGTGGGGGAGTGTCTTAAGCAATAAGTAGGTCATGTGGGGGTTGTACATGAGATGGTGGGTATAGCACAAAATCGAGTTAGTCTTGCTCTGCTTGTCCAGGGGTAGGGGATTTTTGTTAAATTCCTTGGGACCCACAGTGTTTTGAAGTGTTGGGGTTTGAATCCGATGGCCAGGAAAGAATTCTTGAGACCTCTTCAGTGCAAAAAGGTGATTTTATTAAAGCACAGGGACAGGACCCATGGGCAGAAAGAGCTGCCCTGGGATTGTAAGGAGTGACTGATTATGCAGTTGGGAGTTGGGGGAAGTAAAGATTAAGGGAAGTTTCCAAAAGGACTTTCATATGTTAAAGAAGACTCAAAGGATCCTGGAGGCCTAGCTATTGTCAAGCTAAGGTTGTTTTTCTCTCTAGCAAAGCATTAACATTAAGACAGTTGGAAGTTCCTAGGGGGATGTCTTACTCTGCCTGTCTCAAGTATTTGTCAATGGGCTGCAGGTTATAAGGAGATTTAATTGTGTCTACATTTCTTTCTGCCTTTCTTCCCCACATCATACCTCATTAAAAGAAAGAAAGAAAGAAAGAAAGAAAGAAAGAAAGAAAGAAAGGCCATTTTAACTTTGAAAAAATTTTACAGCCACTATATACATAAGAGCCTCTTAATCCTAAATACGTTTATTTATTCCAAATTGTTTGACTCTTTACATAAAATGTATTTGGAAATAAAAGGTCTAGAAAGTTATACATAGACTTAAATTCATATCTTACTGATGACTGAGGTCCTTGAATCCTCAGTGCTCTCTCTTCCTCTTCAGTTTTGCCACACATCCTTCTCCATTTCCATTGCCACAGCTCAAGTTCAAGGCCTCCCCACTCAGACTTGCACTGTCTTTCACCTGGGCCACTCCAGTGCCCTCCAAGTCCTCTCTTCTTTAGGCTCATCCCCCTCGATCTATTCTCCACAATGCCATAGGTCAGGCCCCTTCGGAGTCTTCTCAGGTTACCTCCCATCTTCCTCTCCAACATCGCCCTCAAGGCTCTCCAGACACTAAGCTGCTTCTGGCTCCACACTGCAAAACATGCCATCTCTCTCAAATTTCTACAGGGAGTCCACTTATTTGTCAGTCTGTGTCAGTTAGTTCTAAAATGAAATTAGGTGGCTACTTTTTTCTCATATGTCAGCAGAAAATCAGTCAGTGGTGATGAGGGCAGCCCTGAGGGGAAAGAGGGAATTCGAAAGAAGGAAGGACAGAGGTTGCTAGTACTATGATAGGGAAAGATAAGATTCCTAGGCAGAAAGGAGAGGCTAGGTCTTGAAGGCCCCTCGTGGAGGAAAAACAGATTTTTAAAACATTTCTTCTGAGAACATCTAACCTCGAGCAAACTCCCTCAGGCATAAAGCTCCTCTTAAGAATATAACAGACAGCATCGACTCCCCCTCAGGTTTCCTTCAGGAATTTGACAAACAAAAGACCTGACCAAAAATAAGTGTATCATAAAACATCTGACCCACAGGAAAGGTATGGCCATAGACCACCCCTCTTACAATGGAAACAAGCCAATCAAAAAGGAATGACTAGGCATTTAGAGTTACCTAGCCAATAAGGGTACAACCTGAGAAGAAATAAGGGGGAAGGAAACAAAAACCCTATAATGTTCCCTGTCTGTAAAGAGAACTTCCATACTTTCTTAGTTTCTGATCTTATGCCCTAATAAAAGTCTTGCTTGGCACTCACTTTATTCTGTGTCCACCTCTTCATTCTTCAAAGCAGTTGGAACAAACTCCAGGACTGAGGTAAACAATTCTGCAACAGAGAGAGGGGCCAACATGGCAGAGAAGTAGGGGGATCCATAAGTCCCGCCTCTCTCAAACAAAGACGTGTAGAAGCCAAAGGACTTTGAACACCAGGGGCTGGGAGGAAAAGAGACTGAATCTACTAGGAAGAAAATGGGAAAGCTGGAAAAAAAGATAGGTGGGTAACTGCCAACTGGGGGAGATTAAAAAAAAGGGGGCGCCTGGGTGGTGCAGTGGGTTAAGCGTCCGACTTCAGGTCCGACTTCAGCCAGGTCACAATCTCCCCGGTCTGGGAGTTCGAGCCCCGCGTCAGGCTCTGGACTAATGGCTCAGAGCCTGGAGCCTGTTTCCGATTCTGTGTCTCCCTCTCTCTCTGCCCCTCCCCTGTTCATGCTCTGTCTCTCTCTGTCCCAAAAATAAATAAATGTTGAAAAAAAAATTTTTTTTAAATAGATAAAAGGCTGCGTGGACACAGACGGGAGGGACCCCCTTCTGCAGAGGGAAGAGAAAGAGCAGCTAGAGAAGTGCAGGACTGTATCTGGACAGGAGAAAGACCTCGGACTGAGACTGAGAGCGATCCAATCTCTGACTTTGGGGCTTTCTTGGGACTGGAGCCAGCTCCCTATTCGCGCACCTGGGGAGGAGGGGAGCCAGTGCTGGGGGCGGTGGTAGGTCGGGGGCTTAGTTCACAGCTGGAGAAAGTGGTTCCCTCCCTGGAGGGCTGCGCGACAGTACAGAGATGCCTGCGTCCACCACCCCGGGGCACAGTGGGTGGGCCGAGGGCACAGTCTGCAGGAGGATAAGGCGTCCATTTCCCTGGAGTGCTGTGGGAAAAGACAACGCCTGCCTGTGTCTGCCTGCGTTCACTCCCCAGGAGAAAGCAGTCCTCGCTGTAGTGTGGCAGCGCAGACAAATCCAGCCGGGACCACATATCAGCCACACTGAGAGCCACTTCCCCAGCGCCAGACCACACGGAGCTGGACTTTGAATCCTAGCAAGCCCACGGTCAGGGGAGTAGGCGGAGCAAGAAGGACCGCCCCACTGCGCCCGTGGCACAGTGAGGACGACTCAAACGGAGTCAACTGGGTGAGCTCTGTGGAGAAGAGACTGGGAGATTACCATCCCCCACCCCCAACACACACACACACCACCGCCAAGGCAGGGCCTCAGGGATCACTCCCGGGGTGCATAGTGGAGGTGGGTTCGAATACGCCAAACCACGCCCCCTTGCACTGGGTAACTGCGTATCCACTGGAGCAGCATAGACCCTGAGGACAGCTGCTCCTGACAAGCGATGCAGCATTGCCTGGATTAACTCTAGGTCAACTCTGGGTATATAGATATATTCTACCCTACCCCCCCACCCTTGCATTTCTCCCTAGGCTGGTTACTCTGGTTATTGGTCTGTTTAAGCAGACATATTTAATCCATTGTCTTGATACATGTTCTACACCTCCTTCTTTACACTCCTTTCTCTCTCTCTGAAATTATCAAGCCATATAGTTTCTCTGGGTAATTTTATCTTCATTTCATCTCATTTTCCCTGCCTCCTTCTTTATTTTGCTTTCTCTTTCTCTGGATTAAGGCTTTTAGTCTCTTTGCCTAGTCAATGTTTATTTCCCGACCTCCCCCCACCCCCACCCCGTCATTTCTCTCTTTGTATGTGCTCTTCCATCAGCACTGCCTCCACCTTCTTCATTACTTATAGTAGGTGTTTTTGGGTTTCTTGTTTTTAGTCTTTAGATTTTTGTTTTTGCTTATTTGTTTGTGTTATTTGTTTGTGTGTTTGCATGTTTTTGTCTCCTGTTTGTCTATCTGTTTTCCTACACAGGGCTACTCCAAAGAACAAATCAAAGCACATCTGGTGGGGGGTCCAAAATATCACTAAGAGTAGGGTAATAAAATAACCAAAGTCACAACAACAGAGAGCAAGTAACAATCCACAAAAAATACTCATGAAGGGCCAGGCCCTGGACACTGTATGACCCTCCTTTAATAGAGCAGTGCTTGCAGGTACAGAGCACACAAGCTTTTAACATGCATAAGGGACAGAAAACTAGCCAAAATGATGAAACAGAAGAATTCTCCTCAAAAGAAACCAGAAAGTAGTGACAGCTAATGAATTGATCAAAATCGATTTAAGCAATATAATGGAACAAGAATGTACAATAATAGTCATAAAATTAATCGCTGGGCTTGATAAAAGCATAGAGGACAGCAGAGAATCTACTGCTAAAGAGATCAAGGGACTAAAAAAATAGTCATGATGAATTAAAAAATGCTATAAATGAGGTGCAAAATAAAATGGAGGTGGCAATAGCACAGATTGAAGAGGCAGAGGAGAGAATAGGTGAATTAGAAGACAAAATTATGGAAAAAGAGGAAGCTGAGAAAAAGAGAGATTAAAAAAAATCCAGGAGTATGAGGGGAGAATTAGAAAACTAAGGGACACAATCAAACAGAACAATATCCATATCATAGGAATTCTAGAAGAAGAAGAGAAAGAGAAAGGGGCTGAAGGTGTACTTGAACAAATCATAGCTGAGAACTTCCCCGATCTGGGGAAAGAAACAGGCATTGAAATCCAAGAGGCACAGAGAACTCCCTTCAGACGTAACTTGAATTTATCTTCTGCAGGACATATCATAGTGAAACTGGAAAAATACAAGGATAAAGAGAGAATTCTGAAAGCAGCTAGGGATAAACGGGCTTTATTTACAAAGATAGACACATAAGGGTAGTAGCAGACCTATCTACTGAAACTTGGCAGGCCAGAAAGGAATGGCAGGAAATCTTCAATGTGATGAACAGAGAAAATATGCAGCCAAGAATCCTTTACCCAGCAAGTCTGCCATTCAAAATACAAGGAAAGATAAAGGTTTTCCCAAACAAACAAAAACTGAAGGAATTCATCACCACTAAACCAGCCCTACAAGAGATCCTAAGGGGGACTCTGTGAGTGAAATGTTGCAAGGACCACAAAGAACCAGAGACACCACTACAAACATGAAAACTACAGATATCAGAATGACTCTAAACCAGGATCTTTCAATAATAACACTGAATGTAAATGGACTAAATGCTCCAACAAAAAGACATAGGGTATCAGAATAGATTTTAAAAAAGACCCATCTATTTGTTGTCTACAAGAGACTCATTTTAGACCTGAGGACACCTTCAGATTGAAAGTGAAGGGATGGAGAACTATCTATCATGCTACTAGAGAAGACAAAAGAAAGCTGGAGTAGCCATACATATATCAGACAAACTAGACTTTAAGGTAAAGGCTGTAACAAGAGATGAAGAGGGCATTATATAATAATTACAGGGTCTATACATCAGAAAGAGCTAACAATTATAAATGTCTATGCACTGAATACAGGAGCCACCAAATATATAACACAATCACAAACATAAGCAACCTTATTGATAACAATGTGGTAATTGCAGGAGACTTTAATACTCCACTTATAGCAATGGATAGAACACCTAGACACAGAATAAATAAAGAAACAAGGGCCATGAATGATACTTGGATCAGATGGACTTGACATATATATTAAGAACTCTTCATCCCAAAGCAACAGAATATACTTTCTTCTCGAGTACACATGGAAAATTCTCCAAGATAGATCACGTACTGGGTCACAAAACAGCCCTTCATAAGAATAAAAGAATTGAGGTCATGCCATGCACACTTTCAGACCACAATATGATGAAACTTGAAATCAACCACAGGAAAAAGTCTGGAAAACCTCCAGAAGCATGGAGGTTAAAGAACACCCTACTAAAGAATGAATGGGTCAACCAGGCAATTAAAGAATAGATTAAAAAATATATGGAAACAAATGAAAATGAAAGTACAACAATCCAAACACTTTGGGAAGCAACAAAGGCAGTCCTGAGAGGAAAACACATTGCAATCCAGGCCTATCTCAAGAAACAAGAAAAATCCCAACTACAAAATCTAACAGCACACCTAAAGGAACTAGAAGCAGAACAGCAAAGATACCCCAAACACAGCAGAAGAAGAGAAATAATAAAGATCAGAGAAGAAATAAACAATATAGAATCTAAAAAAACTGTAGAGCAGATCAATGAAACCAAGAGTTGTTTTTTTGAAAAAATAAACAAAATGGATAAACCTCTAACCAGACTTCTCAAAAAGAAAAAGGAGATGACCCAAATAGATAAAATCATGAATGAAAATGGAATTATTATAACCAATCCCTCAGAAATACAGCAATTATCAGGGAATACTATGAAAAATTATATGCCAACAAACTGGACAACCTGGAAGAAATGAATAAATTCCTCAGCACCGCACACTTCCAAAACTGAAACAGGAAGAAATAGAAAACTTGAACAGACCCATAACCAGTAAAGAAATTGAATCAGTTATCAAAAATCTCCCAAAAAATAAGAGTCCAGGACCATATGGCTTCCCTGGGGAATTCTACCACACATTTAAACAAGAGATAATACCTATCCTTCTCAAGCTGTTCCAAAAAATAGAAAGGGAAGGAAAACTTCTAGACTCATTCTATGAAGCCAGCATTACTTTGATTCCCAAACCAGACAGAGACCCAGCAAAAAAAAAGAGAACTATAGACCAATATCTCTGATAAATATGGATGCAAAAATTCTCAAAAAGATACCAGCAAATCGAATTCAACAGCATATAAAAAGAATTATACACCATGATCAAGTGGGATTCATTCCTGGGATGCAGGGCTGGTTCAACATTCGCAAATCAATCAGTGTGATACATCACATTAATAAAAGAAAAGATAAGAACCATATGATCCTGTCAATCAATGCAGAAAAAGCATTTGACAAAATTCAGCATTCTTTCTTAATAAAAACCCTCGAGAGAGAATCGGGATAGAAGGAACATACTTAAACATCATAAAAGCCATTTATGAAAAGCCCACAGCTAATATCATCTTCAATGGGGAAAAACTGAGAGCTTTCCCCCTGAGATCAGGAACACAACAGGGATGTCCACTCTCACCGCTGTTGTTTAACATAGTGTTGGAAGTGCTAGCATCAGCAATCAGAAAACAAAAGGAAATCAAAGGCATCATAATTGGCAAAGATGAAGTCAAGCTTTCACTTTTTGCAGATGACATGATACTATACATGGAAAACCCAATAGACTCCACCAAAAGTCTGCTGGAACTGATACATGAATTCAGCAAAGCCGTAGGATACAAAATCAATGTACAGAAATCAGTTGCGTTCTTATACACTAATAATGAAGCAACAGAAAGACAAATAAAGAAACTGATCCCATTCACAATTGCAACAAGAATCATAAAATACCGAGGAATAAACCTAACCAAAGATGTAAAAATGTGTATGCTGAAAACTATAGAAAGCTTATGAAGGAAATCAAAGAAGATACAAAGAAATGGAAAGACATTCCATGCTCATGAATTGGATGAATAAATATTGTTAGAATATCAATACTGCCCAAAGCAATTTACACATTCAATGCAATCCCAATCAAAATTGCACCAGCATTCTTCTCAAAGCTAGAAGAAGCAATCCTAAAATTTGTATGGAACCACAAAAGACCCTGAATAGCCAAAGTGATATTGAAGAAGAAGACCAAAGCAGGAGGCATCACAATCCCAGACTTTAGCCTCTACTGCAAAGCTGTAATCATCAAGACAGCATGGTATTGGCACAAAAACAGACACATAGACCAATGGAATAGAATACAAACCCCAGAATTAGACCCACAAAAGTATGGCCAACTAATCTTTGACAAAGCAGGAAAGCATCCAATGGAAAAAAGACAGTCTCTTTAACAAATGGTGCTGGGAGAACTGGACAGCAACATGCAGAACTCGACCACTTTCTTACACCATTCACAAAAATAAACTCAAAATGGATGAAGGACATGAATGTGAGACAGGAAACCATCAAAACCCTAGAGGAGAAAGAAGGAAAAAACCTTTCTGACCTCAGCCACAGCAATTTCTTACTTGACACATCTCCAAAGGCAAGAGAATTAAAAGCAAAAATGAACTATTGGGACCTCATGAAGATAAAAAGCTTCTGCACTTCAAAGGAAACAATCAACAAAACTAAAAGGCAACCGACGGAATGGGAAAAGATATTTGCAAATGGCATATGGGATAAAGGGCTAGTATCCAAAATCTATAAAGAACTCACCAAACTCCACACCCAAAAAACAAATAATCCAGTGAAGAAATGGGCAGGAGACATGAATAGACACTTCTCTAAAGAAGACATCCAGATGGCCAACAGGCACTTGAAAAGATGCTCAATGTCACTCCTCATCAGGGAAATACAGATCAAAACCACACTCAGATATCACCTCATGCCCGTCAGAGTGGCTAAAATGAACAAATAAGGAATCTATAGATGCTGGAGAGGATGTGGAGAAACGGGAATCCTCTTGCACTGTTGGTGGGAATGCAAACTGGTGCAGCCACTCTGGAAGACAGTGTAGAGGTTCCTCAAAAAATTAAAAATAGAACTACCCTATGACCCAGCAATAGCACTGCTAGGAATTTACCCAAGGGATATGGGAGTGCTGATGCATAGGGGCACTTATACCCCAATGTTCATAGCAGCACTTTCAACAATAGCCAAATTATGGAAAGAGCCTAAATGTCCATCAACTGATGAATGGATAAAGAAATTGTGGTTTATACACAAAATGGAATACTACATGGCAAAGAGAAAGAATGAAATATGGCCTTTTGTAGCAATGTGGATGGAATTGGAGAGTGTTACACTAAGTGAAATAAGTCATACAGAGAAAGACAGATACCATATGTTTTCACTGTTATGTTGGTCCTGAGAAACTTAACAGAAGACCATGGGGGAGGGGAAGGGAAAAAAAAGGCTAGAGAGGGAAGGAGCCAAAACATAAGAGACTCTTAAAAACTGAGAACAAACTGAGGGTTGATGGGGGGTGGGAGGCAGGGGAAAGTGGGTGATGGGTATTGAGGAGGGCACCTGTTGGGATGATCACTGGGTGTGTATGGAAACCAATTTGACAATAAATTTCATATTAAAATAAAATAAAATAAAGAATAAAGTGAGGGAAAAAAAGAAATATGGCCTTTTGTAGCAACATGGATGGAACTGGAGAGTGTTATGCTAAGTGAAATAAGTCATACAGAGAAAGACAGATACCATATGTTTTCACTCTTATATGGATCCTGAAAAACTTAACAGAAGACCATGGGGGAGGAGAAGGGGAAAAAAAAGTTACAGAGAGGGAAGAAAGCACACCATAAGAGACTTTTAAATACTGAGAACAAACTGAAGGTTGATGGGTGGTGGGGGAAGAGGAAAGTGGGTGATGAGCATTGAGGAGGGCACCTGTTGGGTGAGCAATGGGTATTATATGGAAACCAATTTGACAATAAATTTCATATTTAAAAAAAATAAATTTAAAAAAAAAAGAATCCTGCAACAGTATGTGTGAGAATGGATAAGAACAGTCCCTGCCCTGAGAAGTCTGTGGGCTTTTCAAAAAGCCTAATCTTTGGATAGGGGTTCATAATATAATAGAGTTAAGCAGTAAGCCTAGTTGATAGCTAAACAGAATTGTGATGTAAACACAGCTTATCCAAATGCCCTCTGCTTCTTAGCACTTCCTCATAGCCACAATTCAGCTCAAATTTCTCAGATTCTCCACATAATATTACTGTGTCATGAGCTATTAGTACATACATGAAAAAAGGGTCTGTACTAAAGTGTGGGAAATACTGCCCACAGTCATACTCCTGGAAAGATATATTAATCTATTAGCTCTCTGAAGAAATCACTCCATTGCGAAATATGTGAAAGTATAGTTGTATATATTCAGCAATGAGTCTCAAAAGTGTTTAAAATACTTATATTTTTAACTCCACAATTGACTCCACAATTTCAAGTATAGGAATGTATCCTAAAGAAACAACCATGGACCTGTGCACAGATTTTGCCACAAGGATGCTTATCCCCCATGTTGTATATTTAATAGAATAAACAAGGGATTATTTAAAAGCCTAGTAGAGCAGGGGATTGGTTATATAAAGCATGGCATATCCCTATAATAGAAAATAATACAGACAAAAGCAATGATACAGAACATTTAATGACATGGAAAAATGTTAATAAAATATTAACAGGAAAAAGGTTATACCTGAATATGAAAGGATAACTCCCTTTTAAAAAGCAAACATTATTGAAGAGGGAAAAGATGAGAAGGACTCATAGCTGGGGTTTCAAACCCAAATATCTTGGGGTACAGGCAGAAAAAGCAAGACAGGGGTTCCTTTCCTAAAGATAGCAGCTCCTACTCAGCTCTGACCCTTGACATGCCAGAGTGCAAGTCACATGATGCCAATGTTGAATATATCAGAATTAGCTAGATATTTACGTGTTTGTGAGAAATCGCCCAATTTTTATATGTAGAAATTTTAATTCAAATGAAAGTAAATATTACACAGCCAAATAAAACACATCTGCAAACTAATATTAGCGTCTCTGACTTCTGCAGAATGTCAACAGAGCATTCATCAAGTGTTATTTCTTTTGTTTTGCTTTTTATGCTCTTTCCATATTTTCTACAATGAGAAATTATTTTTAATGAAAAAAAAAATCTTGGTTGAATTTTTAAATTCAATTGTTATCATTGCCACTGAGAATAAGAGGAAAGTTAGAATTTAAGAATTTAGGCTAGAGATAAAGTACAAACCAATCCATATAGTGGCAATATGAACCAAAACATTTACACATAGTGTCGGAAAAGTAGTGTACTTCCTTCCTATCCTTGGAGTGACCTGGGAAAAAAAATCTCTGACGTTTTTACAGATTCTTTCCTTCTGTTCAAAACATTGACAATATTACAATTGCAAACAACCTAAGGTTATGGGAAGTTGTATTATAGCAATTTTTCTGCAAAAAAACATAAGAAAAATAGATCCATCCATCCAAAATAGTATTTTCCAAACTGGGTTCCTTGGCAGTTTCATGGTCAAATAAATTCGGAAAGTACTGCATCCCTATACTCCTCAAGACTCCAATGCATATTAACAAGACAAGGCTCTGACCTGTCTTGCAGTTTAAGGCTCTGACCTATCCTGCGTGCGCGCGCACGCACGCACACACACACACACACACACACACACACACACACACAAAACCAGGTGACTTTGTTTAGCCAGAGTTTCAAACTGATTTGTCCATAGAACTCTCTTTTATGGAGTATCTATTACTATCCCATGCATGCTCATATTCTTTCAGACACAAATTAGAAAATGTAAAATAGTCAAGAACAGAAAAAAAATTATCTTAGAAATCCATTCTGTATTATTGATCATTTGTAGTGAATTTCTGAATTACATAGTCAACCTGTCTTAAAGAAGAAGACAGATTTCTGGTATTTAGAAACTCAAAGAACAAAGAACTGGGTCTTAGGAGATTGACCCAACCATTCTCAATAAGGTGTATCCAGAAAATCCACACATTAAAGGGTCTCTTGAGGTCAGATTTTGGAGTCTAATAACAAAATGATACTGAACTCAAAATCAATGGGGATCAGCCAAGGGGCAAAGTGACAGAGTACCTGAAAATGGCTTTCCTTTTTTGAACAATTTTACTTAGACCTCATTTAACAGGACTTCCACTCAGTGTGATGGTAAAAATAAACAGCATCACTTTACTTTAAAAGAAAACAACTCTTGGGGCACCTGGGTGGCTCAGTCGGTTAAGCGACAGAACTTAGCTCAGGTCATGATCTCACGTTTTGTGAGCTCCAGCCCCCGTGGGGCTCTGTGCTGACAGCTGGGAGCCTGGAGCCTGCTTCGGATTCTGTGTCTCCTTCTCTCTCTGCCCCCCCCCCCACTTGTGCTCTGTCTCTCTCTATCAAAAATAAATAAATGTAGGGGTGCCTGGGTGGCTCAGTCGGTTAAGCATCCGACTTCAGCTCAGGTCACGATCTCGCCGTCAGAGTTCGAGCCCTGCATCGGGCTCTGTGCTGACGGCTCAGAGCCTGGAGCCTGCTTCCGATTCTGTGTCTCCCTCTCTCTCTGCCCCTCCCCCGTTCATGCTCTGTCTCTCTCTGTCTCAAAAATAAATAAAAAAACGTTTAAAAAAATTTTTTTAATAAAAAAATAAATAAATAAAGGCAAAAATTTTTTTTTTAATTTTTTTTAAAGAAAACAACTCTTGAAGCTCCCAGTCAGTCTCAGGCGCTCTAGCTCAACATCAGAGCCATCTCCCCCCAGAGTCAGTGGTTTTAAAATAGACTCTAGCTTCCAAAAAGGCCTGATATTTATTCGTTTTTTCACCTACCACAGCCTGGAGAGCACCTAGCCTGATTAGACAGCAGCACACTCTCTTCTGATCCTCTCTCCTCTCCCCACGCTCCTCCCCCTCTCCCTCCCCCGCCTGTATTCCCCTGGTTCCCACCATCACCAACTGAACCCTTTGTGAGGTTTGCGCTTGCAGGAGTCAGCTTACCTTAAGGAATCTTCACACTGACTGCTATTTATTTAAAATGGATTGTTTTGTCTGCAAAGGATATATATCATGTTGATACCTGACAGCCTCCTTCGACAGACCCCAGCAGCACACCTCCAGCTCAGCCTGCTTTCCCCCTCCGCTAAGCTGCAGCTGTGACTCCTCCTGTATTGGAAATGGGCAGCATATTCCACCTGGAAAAATTTTTTTCTTTCCAGGGGATTTTAGTTTGGGTTTTGCCTGTTCTTGGTTTTTCCAGGAGATTCGCTATTCCCGGCTGACACGGCATTGGCTGGCAAAGTTCAGGAAATGACCTCTTTGGAGAACTCTACCTCTTTGCTTTTGTTTGTTCGCGAATTCTAAAGAAACCAAACTTCTGGTCAATAACCACTTGTTTCAGAAAGGGTGCAAACCACTAAAATGCACCCAAAGTACAAAAGAATTAAGAATTTTTCAGGGCCAGGAAAAAAAAGCTACCTTTTTCAACGACCCCAGTACATACAGGGAAGATAAGGACCCTACAGTCTTTGTCCCATAATAAAGCTTCTGTGAAAGCAATTTTCCAGCCTAGAGTTCTCTTTCCATGGCTTACCTCAGAAAAAGCCTGTAGTGGGATTTTTTTTCCCCTTTGAATCATGTTCCCCTTCTCATTCAGTTGATAAAAAGCCTGCTTTTGTGAGAGCCATTTGATGTTAGAAGGTTCTTCAAAATGCATGTGAACAGCCTTTGGAGAATTCTTGGAACACCCATCTAAATGTGGGTCTAAATAACAGGAAAGTTTCATTACCTGTAAACAAACTGCAAAGCCAGAATTCCAAATAGCAAGAACTCTTGTCCTCCAAGTCGTCAGCCCCTGAAGTCAATCAAGGAGTTTGACCTTTGGCACACTTTCTTCCCTAACCATTTAAATGTCAGTACTGGAGGAAGGATACTGGTAGACTGTCATGGTTAAAGTCAGCTCTCTTCTGCTGTTGTTGAATCATAACACAAGAAGTGTAAAAATATCCATGGTCCCCACCTTTCAAGAAAACTCCTACCATGAAGTCATAGACCCAGGTTCCCCACATGCATGTGTGTAGCTCTGTGAACACACAGGGGACGATGTCATCAAGGCTTGCATCCTTTTTTCCCATTTGCATTTTTAAATACTTTCCATCAAAGAAACAGACCTTAAAGCCCTAGGAGACGTGGCTAAGAACTGGGTCAAAAAGAGCATACTGACTGGGGTGATTTTCCATTTTTTGGCCATTTAGTCCAAATACCAACCACTTTTAGGCTGGGTTTTATTTCGGGTTTTTCTTTTCTCTTGCCCTTTGGAGGAGATAAATTCTGAATCCTCTGCCAACTACATGATCTTGTAGACAATCCAGAAAATGAACCCTAGAGAACTCAAATTCTTTGTGTTGTATTTATTCGTTTTTGTTTGTTTGGTAATTGAATTTCTGGTAAATAACCTCTAGTCCCTGAGAGGTCACAGCCCCAAAAAACAACAATTCAAGTTTTTTAGGAACTCTCACCAGTTGACCAATCTTCTATTCTGACTTACTTTAGCTTCTGGCTAACTATGATAATTGAACTAACCAAGTGTACAGGGCCCTTACTAGGTGCATCTTACTGTCTCACAAAAATTCCATTTAATCCACATAGATTCTCCTTCAAGTGGGGGAAGTGCAGTGTGAGTTTTGAGCTAAGACAAAAGCTACCACTAATCCTCTATGTCCACCACCTCAAACCTATTTTCAAATCCATACCTCTCCTGGGTCAAAGACCCAAACATTCAATTCAACTGGGATATCCTATAAGCACCCCAAACTCAGTTTCTCCAAAACTTACTTTACCTTTTTTTTACCAACCTTCTATTCTTCCTCTGTTCTCTGTAGTAGTAAATGGCATCAACATCCACCCAAGACCAAAACCAGAAGAAACCAAAGAATCATCCTAAACTCTTCCCTTCCCCTTCACCTCTAAGACTGCTTTAACACTCCCCTCTGTTGGTCTAACCCTTAGTCAGGTTTCTTCCTCACTCTAGGCCTTGATTCCCCTTTCATAGAACATTTCCTTTAGAAAACTTATCATTGTGCATTCTTTCTGTGCCCCTTTGAAATGTATATAAATCTTTCTAAAAACTTCTTGCCAGTTTTAGAATCCAGGACTGACTTTCTGGAGGACCTGGGAACCATCTCTTTGAAATGTAATCATCAAAGAAGAGACCCTGTTCTCCCAGTCTCTGTGGGAGGATAGGAGCCTAACTTCAGCTTCAAGTTGTAAAACTATTATCTGGCACAAAGATACAGGGCATCTTGCTTTTCCTTTGGGTAAAGACAGTCAACACTGATGATCTGTGTTCTCCCTCTCACCCCAGCTCTTAGGAATCCTCTCACACTTTGTTTTGGGGAATCCACTTCAAAGTGAGCTCTGTTCTCTCTCCCCCTTCTGCAATAGCTTTGAATAAAGTCTTCCTTGCGTGTTTAATTTCCTCCCTCATGCCAAGGCCCAATCTTTCATTAGGTCTGCCAGCTCACTCCTCTGGATGATTACACTCTTTTCCTGATCAGTCTCCCTGATTGCAGTCTTTCTCTTTCCAGTCCCTTCCCTGCATGGTTGCAGCCAAATCAGTTCAAAATATGACATTTAATCATACAGTATTCCTGCTTAAACATATACAGCCACATTTCCCTGAGACAGTCCTGGTTTATGCTTATTGCCCCAGATTAATTACTATTAACAGCCTCCTTTTACTATCAAAAGAGTCCCAGGTAAGAAGACAATGACACCTTACTATGGAATCTAGGAGCCAACCTCTGACTTCATCTACCTCCGCTCTTCTACACACACTCAATTCCGACCGTAACAAACTGCTTATGCCAAAGGATCTCAATGCTGGCTGCGCATTAAAATCACCATATATGGTTAGGCTTAATAACAGACTAACCAAAACTGACTCTTTGGGGGTGGGCCTTAAGCATTCATAGATTTTTTTAAAAGCTTCCCAAGTAACTCCAATGTGGAACCCAACGGAGAACCCCTGGCATATAATTGCCAGATCAACCATATCACGTTATTCTGTTTCTTCTGCTTGAAAGGTCTTAATGCCTGGTGAATCTCCACTTTTCTGAAAAGTCGTCTCATCTGTGAAGCTTTCTCTGACATTTTACAGTACCCTGTATATGCCTTTATTACAGGACTCAGAGCACTGAACTACATACAATTACTTCTTTACATGTCCATCAATAGCTAAGTCCTATTGACCCGTATTCAATCTGTCTCTCACATCTGTCTCTCCTCCTCATTTCCCCACACTAGCTCATTATCGTCTCTCACTCAGAAGATGGCATAAGCTCCTTAGTACTTTTTCTGTTCCCAATCCCACTACCCTCCAAACTGCTCTCAGTTACTTTTTAAATATCATTCCACCATTCAAGTTCCTGATGGCTCATCACCTACAAAATAATATCTAAACTCCCCAGTGTGGAATTCATAGGCCTTCCCAAGTGACTCCAACACATACCAGATTCCTCTTCCACTCACTCCTGATACCACCCACCTCCAACCACATAGGGTGGCTCATCCATCTCGGATCAAGCCACCATGTTTTCGTTTGAGCAGCTCCCTCTACCTAAAATGACTTACTCTCGTTTTCCATCAGGCACTCTTTATTTTTAAAAGCTCCACTAAAGTATTACTTCTCTAAAGCTGCCCCCCCCCCAGCATGCCTCACTCCCTCCTCTTTCACACATTTCCCATTTTAAATAGCTATGGATCGATCACCATAATTTGGTCTATATTATGTAAATGCCTGCCTCCCTCATGGCAGTAACCATCTCTAGGGCAAAGGCCAGGTGATACTCGTAAGAATCTCCCCCCAATAAGTGATTGGTGAATTCATTTGGGAAAGCATTTTTAAATCCCTAACTGGTAAATATAAGACAAGCATCTTTAAAATTTTCTGTTCCCCTCATCCATTGGAGGAATTGGCAATAGACACAGCTTCTAAGTCTTAACATTATAAGAATTGTGGACCACAAAGAAATCTTTGGAGACTGGTCCCATATACATTTTGCTGGTTAAGAAAAAAAAAAAAAAAATGAGACACTTTCCAGACAAAAATACTTCCAAACAATGAAATCTATTAAGCCAGTGCTTTCTAGCTTTTCAATTTTGATTCTGTATTTTAAACATGTTCACTGGAAAGTCATTTATTGACAGAAATAGCAACACCAAGTGATTTCTTACAAGATCTTAAGAGAGTTCAAGAAGGATTTCTCATTTCTAACCTTTATAGTAGTTTCAAAACCCCTGGTTTTATGCTAAGAGCTACTATGAACTACAAATTGGAGAGGTTTGAAGGCTTTTTTGTGCCTCAGAAGACTGATACCACCCGAGGAAATCTGCTAGATTCCTAATTTTAGGTTAGTAATTGTTGATTTGTATAAAAAATTAATATCCAATGAGAGAATCTCCCAGACACTTTCATGAATTACTTCTACTGACTTATCAAATATCAATGTGGTATCTGACTCTACATTTAGGATAAATGAAGTTTAGAAGAAATATATTAGGGATAGGGTCCATAATTTTTTCTGAAATATTCTAAAACACATACTATTCTCTGAAATTCCTCACCCGAAAAAAATGGACATAAAGACCTTGGTGCAAATGAAAAATGTTTTAACTGTTCCTTAAATCAATCCTCTTCTACAAAGAGAAGCCAAATATACATGGACCTCTTCCCTCATGGGTGATAAGATGAGGTGGGCAACTGTTGAGTTATGAGTTACACCAGAAAATATTTTTTATAATTGTGTATCTATGTTAATGCACCTTGGGAAAAAATATATAACTGTACAACACACCCAAGGATCTTGTGGCTTAAAATGAGAAAAGTTATGACTGCAGTAACCTATCTTATGTCGATCAAAAAAGGCTCTATGCCCTGGCATGGGTATGAATGCTTCACATCTTTAGTAACTGACTTTCTTTTTTTTTTTTTTTTTTTTTTTTTTTTTAATTTTTTTTTTTCAACGTTTATTTATTTTTGGGACAGAGAGAGACAGAGCATGAACGGGGGAGGGGCAGAGAGAGGGAGACACAGAATCGGAAGCAGGCTCCAGGCTCTGAGCTGTCAACACAGAGCCCGACGTGGGGCTCGAACTCACGGACCGCGAGATCGTGACCTGGCTGAAGTCGGACGCTTAACCGACTGCGCCACCCAGGCGCCCCTAGTAACTGACTTTCTTAACTGCTTAGAAGCATTACTGATGATGATGGTCTAGATCTCTAACATGGATCTTCCCATGCCATATCTCCATACATGTCACTGAGCTCTTGTACTTGTAAGCATGTGTAATTTTATCAGAAAATGCAACTAATTATCCTCGGCTCTTTCTAACCATATACACCTGTGAGTGACAATCTCAGGGATAAGTGATATCCCAAAATCCAAGTTAATCAACTAAACTTCCACTTTGTTTTAAACTAGGTGACATGAAACCTACTATTCCCTTACTATTGACTGCTCAGAAAATTCCATTCTTCTCAAGGAACTTACCTTACTAATTCCTTACCAATTCCATTACCAATACCTTACCAATTCCATTTTTAACGTGATGTTATTGTTTGCCCTTATTCTTTTTTTTTTTTTAACATTTATGTATTTTTGAGAGAGAGGCAGAGTATAGGCAGGGGAGGGGCAGAGAGAGGGAGACACAGAATTCGAAGCAGGCTGCACGCTCTGAGCTGTCAGCACAGAGCCCGATGCGGGGCCAGAACTCACAAACTGCAAGATCCTGACCTGAGCTAAAGTCGGACGCTCAACCGACTAAGCCACCCAGGTGCCCCGGTCCTTATTCTTTATTTAATGACAGTGCAGAGTGAGGAGGGTTTTATTTTTCATTTTATTTATTATTATAATTATCTCCTATTTGTGACTAATGAAACTGGCTTTTACTTGTAGTAATAATAGAATGTTTCTCTTTAAAAAGAATTTAAAGGGGCGCCTGGGTGGTTCAGTCGGTTAAGCATCTGACTTCAGCTCAGGTCACGATCTCGCGGTCCTTGAGTCCGAGCCCCATGTTGGGCTCTGGGCTGATGGCTCAGAGCCTGGAGCCTGCTTCTGCTTCTATGTCTCCCTCTCTCTCTGCCCCTCCCCTGTGCATGCTCTGCCTCTCTCTGTCTCAAAAATAAATAAATAAATAAATAAATAAATAAATAAATAAATAAAAATAATTTAAAGTTAGGGGCGCATGGGTGGCTCAGTTGAGCGTCCGACTTCGGCTCAGGTCATGATCTCACATTTTTTGGCTCAGCCCAGAAAAAGGACTACATTTCCCAGCCACCATTGAAGATAGAGGTACCAATACCACTTAAATTCTGAACAATAGAATGTAAGGGAAAATATTAGATGCAACTTCCAGGAAGAGCCCTTAAAGGAATGAAGCATAACCTTCCACTTTCCCTTCCTCCTTCCTGCTGGCTGGAGAACAAAAGTGATGGCTGGAATAGGAGCACTGTCTTAGAGCATGAGATGGTCTTCAGAAGAGAAGCCAAATGCATAGCAGAGAAACAAGATGTAAGGAGGCTGGATATCTGAAACCATGCAGCAAAGGCCCTGAAGCACTTACCTTTAGACTTTCACTTGAAAATTAAATAAATTTCCATCTTGTTGAAGCTGCTGTTATTTGTGGTTTACTGTCACTCTCAGCCAGACCTAATCCTAATGTATACATGAACACACTTTCAACCACGCATGAAATGTGTTCCTTCTACCAACTCTTGAGTTTCACTATTTCAAATTTTTTTAGAACACATTTATTGTGGATTGTTTAAAGCATTAACTATTATGAGTGAATTGTACCAAATATATATACAGGTAACACAGAAAGAGTTCAGCAGTTAATCACTTAATACAAATGTTTCCAATGCTTTTAAAGTCTTACATTTCACTGATGAGCAAAGGAACGACCAAAAAACAATAACAATGATAATAAGTAATTTGTTCAAGTTCACATTCAACATTCAACAAATATTAAGTAAATGATAAATGGGAAGTGAAGCTTAGATTCTACTAGGGGAGAAGGACAAAAAAATAAGAAACAGAAAGTATGAATAGAGATGCAATGAAAGCAGTAAGGAGATGAGACAGAACCTAGCAAGAAGGAGGAAGGGAAGTGGCAAGCCAGCTTTTGCTTAAGGTCATGGAAGGCTAAGGCCTAAAGGACAAGATGGAGCTAGCCCAGCAAGGCTACAGGAAAATGCATCGCAGGGAGAAGCAGGCTCAAATACCTTCACGTGGACAATGCTTTACATTTGAATAACTGGAGGTGCCTCTTCCACATTCCTCCAGCACACTATACTTCTGCACTTCCCTAGGTACCATAAAAGCATCCATAAATGCATGATTACTTTTTTGCCCAACAGAGTAAAATCAGTGGAAGCATTTGCACTGAGACTTAAATCTGCTAATGTTGGGGCGCCTGGGTGGCGCAGTCGGTTAAGCGTCCGACTTCAGCCAGGTCACGATCTCGCGGTCTGTGAGTTCGAGCCCCGCGTCGGGCTCTGGGCTGATGGCTCAGAGCCTGGAGCCTGTTTCCGACTCTGTGTCTCCCTCTCTCTCTGCCCCTCCCCCGTTCATGCTCTGTCTCTCTCTGTCCCAAAAATAAATAAACGTTGAAAAAAATTAAAAAAAAAAAAAAATCTGCTAATGTCAATGCTACCGTGTGGGGAATGGATTAGGAAGGAGACACCAGGGACTACCGTGGATCCTAGCTGCCAAAATGGGACATTGGAAGAATAGCCAATCTGAAAAAAAAGGGTCAAGCCCAGTAAGTCCAGCATGAGGATCAGAAAAGCCCAACAGGCTTGTGAACTGGAACATTCTCCAAAACTATCTCATCTCCTACTCCTGTCTCTCAGTCCCTGTTATACTTTCTTCTTGCCCCATGTCTACAGTTAAAAAGAAAAAGGAAAAAAACAAAAACCTAAAACACTACAGAACGTTACAAGATGAAAAGTAGCAGCTCCTGGCCCTTTTCTAACATTTCATAAGTTTCTGCTTTTAGTTCCTTTGGTGGTTATCACCACATATCTAAGTGGTAAATTATGCCTATTTCCTCATTTATCAGTTTGAAACTGTTTCTATTTGCTGCTTGCTTTTTTTGTTACTTAACTAAGTATCTTGTAGATCTTTCTAATATCAATATAAAGAGTCTCTTCATTGCTTTTTAACAGCAGCAATTATTATCTCCCAGATATCCACATAGTTTATTCCACCACTTCTTTCAAATCGTTATTCAACTTAACATAAGGGCCAGCAGGCACAGCAACAATTCATAATAAAAGGAAGTGGTACATTTAAGATCAGGCCCAAGCTGACCCATGGGTCACAAGTAAGCTGCACTAACAAGTGTCCCAGAACCCCATGTTACCTACCTCTGTTGCTCTGATGTCTTCCCCTCACCTCATGGGGGCTCCCTCATGACCAGCCGATGTAGGATTAAAATTCCCATGCCTGAGTCACAAGAAAGTCAGCTCAGTAGGGGAGTGCAAGCAGACAGGCACGACACCATAGCCCCACTCAGGTGGACCTGAAAGACAAGAGGAAGGGGAAAGTCTCCCGGTGGATACAACACCAAGTCGTCTACTTTCTCCAGAGAGAAAGGGGGGCCTGAGATAAGAATATACGCCACCACAAAGGTGGTTGGTCAGGGGCCTAGGGTGAGCAAGAGTGGAAGAGGGGACAAGGAGATCTGGGGAAGAAGTGAATCAATAGACCCATTGGAGGGGCACAAACATGAGGATCTTTGAATCGCACATTAATGTCCACCACGCTTCAGAAGAGAACACACTTCAGAAAAGGTACCAAACAACTCAAGTAGACAAGATAACTGAGCCAATGGATGCCAGTCAGATTCTGTCCTCAGCCAACCTAACATGTACACAAGGTTCTCATGAGCCTAGTAATCACTTTGGCAGTGCTGGAAGCTACTGTCGGGCCTGCAGGCTGAGATCCCTCTCACCAAAGCTTATCTAGCTACTGCTGCTGAGAAATATCTGACCTACCAGCCATAGAAACGAACACTGAGCCCCTAAGACAGTACCAACCTTCTCACCAAATCACTTGGTGGCAAGTTGATTACATCAGACCCCTTCCATCCTGGAAATGTTAATGTTTCATGCTGAGTGGAAATGATACATACTTCAGGTATGGGTTTGCCTTTACTACTCACAGTGACTCAGCCACACCACTCTTCAAGCATGGGATTCTATGTGTTTTCCAAGCTGGCACATCAGCTATGCCTTCAAAAGGCAGTTTCATCACTCTATCAGGTTTACAACCTCTGAATGGCATAAGAGATGATAGGGCCTATACCACCTCAGTAACTTTGTAGCAAAATTCATTATTTAGTCTGACTTACCAGCTTGGAGATAACACCCTGGAGAGACAGAATATTATTCTTCAAGACAGAGCATACCTTAAACCAACAGTGTTGTGCCTCAGTAGCCAGAATATGTAGGTTCAGTAACCTAACAATAGAAAAGGAGAGACCCTGTTCAAAAACACTCCTAGTGACCCACTTAGGGAATGTTTGCTTCTCTACTCCCATGATTTTAGGCTTTGTGGGCCAAGAGGTCCTGGTCTTCAGAGGGTTGAAACCCTTCCATCATGGGGAACAGAGAGAGTCCCACTAAACTAAAAGCTACAGTTGCTGCCTGATCACTTTTTGTTCCTCATAGAGTAGACCAGCAGCAAGCAAAAGAGTTATCATACTTTCAGGGAAATTGCAATAATCATCATCAGGAGGCAGGGCTGTTGCAATAATAAAGGCTTAAAAAAGTGTGTTAGGCATTAAAATAGACCAGTGGACATATCCAGCTATTCCCATGCCCAATCTTAACTATAAATGGACAGATCACAGCAACATGGACTAATAAGGGCATAGAGCCAAGAGCTCAGACTCTCAAGGAATAGAGTCTGGGTTCATTCACCAAGCAAGTCATTTAGACCAGCAGAGGTGTTCATCAAAGAGAAGGGGAGTCTGGTAAGGGTGAAAGGGGAGGAGAATTATGATCAGTTACAACATTGGGGAAAACTACAGCAGTAGAGGGCTGTTCATCCCTCTAACCTTCCTCTCGTAAGTTATCCCAGAAATTGTGAACACCCAAAATCTTGAATTGTGTCTGAAGGTAGTGAACTTAATATAAGAAGCAAAATGACTTGGGTAGTGCAAGGGGTGTAGTTTAGTGGATGCTATTGGTACTCCTCCCCAGTGCCCTTTACAAGCCAGCACACCTATCCCTAGGTAGGAGTGAGTGATGACAACTCTGCTCCCTTCTGGGAGAATTGCCCTCTTTCAAATGGGAATATCTCACCCAAGAGGCCTCACTCACCACTACCAGGAGGCAGATCTTGGCCAATGACTGGATAGAATGTGCCTCAAGATGGGATCAACACTACAATACAATTTATACTCCAGGGCTTCCCTGTGGGTTCAGAGTGAGATGGTATATACCTGAGATCACATTCTTGCTTACCTTTTTTCCCCTGCCTTATGCTACTTTTCTCCCTACCTTTCCATAGAGAGCACCTTCCCCCCAATAAATCATTTGATTTACTAAGGCCCTATCTCCAGGTCTGCTTCTGGGGAACCCAGTCTAGAACCACCACAATGAATTGATTCTACAAAAAATAAAATTCACTCACTACTCTCTCACAGTTTACATTGTATTTTTTCCTAACTAGTAAAAACAGAACACACTAAATGTTTAAATAAGAAACAGCATACTCTAAACTGAGTCGAGGAGGGTATATCCACTTAAATTATTTTTCTAAGTGGTTTATTCAAAGCATGACCCTGTGAATAAACCATTAGGTGATATGCCCTTTCTATAATCATACTATATGGGCAGTATAACATGAGCATTTAAACTTATAGCTATGGTAACCTCCCTAAGAAACTATGTGTATGTTCTCAGACACAGCAACTCTGATCATTGAAGGCAAGCCCTGTCACCAGCTCAGTCATGGGAAGATTACAGGCCAAAAACCTTCTCACTCTACCTGTAAAATAAGCAGTCAGCCAAATAGCTTCACCTACCTACCTTAGATTCTCATAGGGGAATTGTAACCTGTCTAAAGCAAAATCGAAACCTTTGGCTGTGGGGGACACTACTTTTATTTTACTGGCAGAGTAAGTGAACTTTATCTAATCCACTCCTAAATATTAATCAAGTGTTTTAAAACTATCAGAAGTTTCTTCCTTTGACTACCCTAAATTTCTCTTATGGCAATTTTGTTATAGACTTAGAAAAGAGGTAACAAACTATTTTTCATCTTAAATAATTCAAATGTCCACACATTTCCTTACAGGCCCTAGCTTTCAGAACAACCAATATGTCAGGCTATTTACTAACTTTTAGAACATTTTATCGACATATCTATTGTCTTCTCAAAATTAAAGGTCCAAATATATGCAAGATTGCTCATCAATCGTCATGCTAATAGTAGAAATCAGTCTTAAAAAAGAAAATCACTACAATGATAAGACATTTAGCATTACTGTTATTGCTTGGTTGCTCCTATGGCTTGTCCTTTATTCAGATTTCATTTTGGTCCCCTACTTTTTCTTCCTCTCCACTTTATCCATTGAAATTCAGCTTTTTTATCTAAGTGTTTATCAATCTACCTTAACTGTTGTTAAAATCACATAACTACTCCAAAAGTATTAGAAATGGCTCTCAGTTACATATTCAAATTTAAATTTAAATAAGTACAGTAATTGTTTTTCCTCCTTCAAGATGACCTTTGAGAACAACTGCCAAATGACCCCATTCAGTGTTCACTTGGACCAGTGTTTCAGAGTCACATATCACAATCACCTGTGGATCTTTCTAAAAATAAACACACGCCTGGGACACTGCCCTGTGGACTCTGAATCTAGACAAGGTGCAACCTGGACATTTAACTTCAGAAGCTCTACAGGTAATGATAATAATTAGAATCATTGGTTTATCAAGTGCCAAGCACTGCACTAAATGTTTCAACATGATTTTGATGATTAGTTCTACTTAAGAACTACTTCCTTAACAAGCTAGAGGCCCTAAATTACCTTTGCAATAAAGATTATTAGCCTTGGAGTCCATGGTCAAGCTTAGGAGTCCATTAATCTCTTCCTGTTGTAGGCAACATTGCTTCTCTCCCTCTGTCTCTCTCTGTCTCCCTCTGTCTCTGTCTCTGTCTCTGTCTCTCTCTCTCTCTCTCACACACACACACACACACACACACAGAGGGAGAGGGAGAGGGAGACAGAGAGAGAGAGAGAGAGAATTTTCCTGGGAAGAGTTTCCATCATACCTTTCATCATTTCCTTAAAAAGATTTCTGACACAAAAGTAGTTTAAGAACTACTGCTTAGAATAAAATTCTCCTGTCATCATATCATTTATTTACTCACCCACATTTATTCATTCATTCACTAAATATTTGAGCACCTACTACATGCCAAATATACTTTCAAAGTTTGAGAATATCAATAAACGAAACCAAGTCCCTGCTTGCCCTCAAGGAAACCTCTATTTTTTTAGGAATAAATATATAATTATATAATATGTCAAACAAGTCTTTGCTCAGAACATAACTTCTTAAACTATTGACACAAACTGTACAATCAATGGTGGCATTTGAAACTCCCATTCCAAAGCTAACTCCAAAACCCATGCTATTTCCATTTCTTGCTATTTTCCAATACAACACATTTCATGATGACAAAATTCTTACCTGTTATCTGTTACTGCTTACAGCAAATCATTTCAAAACTAAATGGCATTTTTCAGTTACATAAAATGTTGTGTAGTGTTCAGTTATTCAAAAGTATTTCCAAAAAGTTGAAATAGTCATGTTGTATTATTTCTCTAAACTCCATGTGGAAATGCAGAAACTAGCAGATGAGGCAAGCTTTTTGTTACTGATATCACACATTTATCTTTACATGTGTTATAATTCCCAGAATACACTATGATGTTTTGCTTTAACAATCAATTATCTTTTAAGAAGAATTAAATAATATTTGTAAATGTCTTTTATTTCTAATCACATAGTTAAAATTTCTGATGTTCATATCTTTATGTAGATCCAGGTGTCCATCTGGAATCATTTTCTTTCTGTCTGAAGAACTTCCTTTAATGTCTCTTTTAGTGCAGGTCTGCTGGTGAATAACTCTTTCATCTTTTGTGTGTGTGAAAAAATCTTTATTTCATCTTGATTTTTTATTTTTTTTTTTTAATTTTTTTTTCAACGTTTATTTCTTTTTGGGACAGAGAGAGACAGAGCATGAATGGGGGAGGGGCAGAGAGAGAGGGAGACACAGAATCGGAAACAGGCTCCAGGCTCTGAGCCATCAGCCCAGAGCCTGATGCGGGGCTCGAACTCACGGACCGCGAGATCGTGACCTGGCTGAAGTCGGACGCTTAACCGACTGCGCCACCCAGGCGCCCCTCATCTTGATTTTTTAAAAGATATTTTGTTATTATGGAATTTAAATTTGAATGGTTTTTGTTTTACTTTGTTTTTTCTTGTTCTGATTGCTTGCCTTTCCACAGTTTAAAGATGTCACTCCTCTGTCTTCTGGCTTATGCTGTTTCCTACAGGGAATTGGCTGCCAAATTTTCTCATTAGTTCTTCAAATATTTTTCTGTCCGTTTGTTTTGCAAGAACTTCAATTATACATATATTTGGCCAGTTGAAGTTGTCCCACTAGTTCACTAATATGCTGTTTATTTTTTTTTTAGATTTTTTTATCTATGATTTTATTTTGGATAGTTTACATTACTGTATCTTCAAGTTCACTAATCTTCTACAGTTTTTATTCTACTGTACGTCTCATTGAGTTTTTATTTCTTAAAGTCCAACTTAAGTATTTTTTTAATATCTTCCATGTCTCTACCTAAGATACTCAATCTTACCTCTAACTTCTTGAACATATGAAGTATAGTTATAATAACTGTTATGATGTCTTTTTCTTCTACTTGATCTGTTTGGAGTTTGATTTTAGTTGTTTCAGTTGGTAGGTACATCTAGTTCCTACAACTCTATCTTGGTCAGAAGCAGAATTTAATTTAACTTTCATTTAACTATAATCCAATTTTTTTTAATTAAATTGTGTGATAAAAATTATTCAGTACAGAAATTTTGAAGAACAGAAGTTCAGTATGAAGGAATACCTTTAGGATATAAAACATGAAGAATTTAAGTAAATGGATTTAAATAAAGGAAAAAATTTTAATAAAGAAATCTTTAAAAAATGTGAACTTTTGGGGCGCCTGGGTGGCGCAGTTGGTTGGGCGTCCGACTTCAGCCAGGTCACGATCTCGCGGTCCGTGAGTTCGAGCCCCGCCTCGGGCTCTGGGCTGGTGGCTCAGAGCCTGGAGCCTGTTTCAGATTCTGTGTCTCCCTCTCTCTCTGCCCCTCCCCCATTCATGCTCTGTCTCTCTCTGTCCCAAAAATAAATAAACGTTGAAAAAAAAATGTAAAATTTTGAGGAAATACACTACTTGAAATGATCTGTAAAAACCACCTGATTATATTATTAATTGCATTCATCTATGTCTTGATCTATGGGTCATTTATACTATACACCCTTTTTTGTTATATCTCATTTTTTTTTACTTTTTTTTTTAAGACATGAAGTCACATCTTTAAGGAACTTGAACAGAGTAAGACTGTGTACACAAATAGACTAAAAATAACTGTCAGATGTATGATCCTAACAAAGTGCTTAGTGCTTAAAGCAGGGAATAAATATTCCAGCTGAGTATAATAAAAGATGACTTAATAAAGGAAATTGTCTATGAACTGAATTACCAGCTATAATAGCTAAGATTTGTAGAACACTTTCCTGGTTACAATGGTATTTAGCCCATGACACATCATTTGAAGGACAGGTAGGATTTTAATAAGAATGACAAAAGAAGGCATTCTAAGCTGAAAAAATGAGGTATAAATAAAGACCCTGAAGTATGCTGAAAGTTCAATAAGAAAAACCCTGTTTGTCTGGGACTAGGCATTCAGACGGAAAAATGGGTTGGGCGTATATCATGGAAATACTTGAATGTCTAGATAGTGAGTATAAAACTGATCAGGCAATAAATTCCCTGGTAGGGAAATTCCTCCCCTTCTAGTCTGCCCTGTCTCTGCAGCCCAAGTCAGAAACCAAAAGCCATCTTTGATTTCTCTTTCCCTTTGCCTTCACATCTAATCCATCAACAAGTTCCATTTATTCTGCCTCCAAATTATGTCCCCAAACTAGTTTTCTCTCCTTCCCTGCTGCTGCCATCCCAGCCAAACCAACCACTATCTCTCACTTTGGGACTTTAGAGTCCCAGGAAAGTTGCCCAGAATAGATGGCATCTGCTCTATTCAATGTGCCCATGATGCTTCCATGAATTTTCTGAACCCTTGGCTAAATAAATCAGAAACTTCAGTAGGCATCTGTGTGTATGGTCTGTTCCACCAAGCAGCCCATCTAATATAATATAGACTTAAAATACATTTTTTCATAGTGTTCTGTATTCCCTTTTCAAAAATCAAATAAACTAAATGCCAAAGCTCAATGTGAAAAAGAAAAAAATAATCAGCTAAAATTAATGTTGCATCCGAAATTCTACAGAATTTCTGGTAGCAAATAACCTGTCAAACTATAAAGTTCAAGTTTCCTTTTAAAAAGTTTCATTTCTTGAGAAATACAATTTTGTGCAAATTCAGATTTCCTGTAATAAGATTTTTATAGCATCTGATTCGATACTCAAATCCATTGCTAAGTTTCTGTATAAAAGTTTCCACTCCTTTGAGTGTAGCCATTCTTGCCATATACCTATGATCTTTCCAAGATAGCCATGGAACACTTCTTCCTTCAGCTGGTGTCTACTCTCCACTGCCAAATGAGGTCACACTGCTTGGGAGGTAAGCTCTGACCAGCTGCAGTATCAGGTAAAATTCCATATCAGTCCCATGAATATGACCAACCACACTCTGCAGAAAGCAATGTTCATCCAAACTGCATTATCTGCAATGCACTTTCTCAGGGAAAGGAGTCAGATGTTAATAAAATGACCCTTTTTTCTGTCTAACATTATCCCAGGTTTGCCATATGTACTAAACAAAATGAAGTCAAGATAGACTACAAGATCCACCCAGAAGCTTGTGTTCTGGGTGAAATCCCATCTCACTTCATCCATCATCCTTTACCCAGAAAATAGATAGTAAAAGTTATTGAAGGATGAGGAAGAGGAAGAAGAGGAGTAGAAGGGGAAGGAGAAGGAGAATCTAGAGGAGGAGGATGGGGGGAAAGAGGAAGAGAAAGAGATGGCATGGGCAATAATGCAAGCATCCATAAGGAGCTAAAAGAGATTAAGAACTGAGAAAATGCCGCTGATACCAATAATCAAGAAGTCACTGCTGTTATTTGAAAAAAATTTCAATATAAGAGACAAAGAGCACTGTTCAAAAAAATCTATCTTCTTTTCCATCAATAACCCAAACACAAAAGACTGACCTGCTTAAATCAGTTTCAAAATGGCTATACCAGGATACCAAGATGAATCTGGGCATTCTGTTCCCCTAATCAAAATAGAACCAAGCCATTTAACCATTTAATATGATACCTTGGCTGGACAAATATCCACAGCATGTTCCTTAAACCAAATTATGGTGTGATGAATATTTTTAATGCCTAACCACAGATCCTCCTTAAGTTAATGAAGTTAGTGGTTCATAGCAAGCTGACAGCGTCCCACTCTCATGAACCTGTGTGTCTCTACATCTCTGAGGGCTTTCTCCAGAGGGGAACTTGCTTGACATAAAGCAGACTCAACTTCTAAATACATGGAATAGACCCTCAAATCTCAAACCAGTGGGGGACAGGAATTGGTAGATAATCATCTCAGCCTCCCTGTCCTCCTCTGGGACAGTTCTGAGGTTTGCCCATGCAGTTTCTCAGAATGTCCCTACTGAGAATAAACCCCAGTTGCCCAGAGTAATAACCATTTATCAGCTTCTTTCTCTTCCTTTTTTCACTTTTCCCTTCCTCACCATCCTTGGTACAGACAATAAAATGGTATGTTGTAAGCAGAGAATTTTAAAACAATAACAAAACCAACTTAAAGTCAATCTGCTTTCTATTAATACCACTGAAAATTCTAAACAATGTCAGTTAAAAATCCCCTACTCATTGTGCAAACCACCCCCATACACTCTCCCCCCCCCACCTTGGTATGCCACTACTAAAGGTTAGACATGCCCGTGATGGCCTTGACACCAGGTGGACTTTAGTTCAACCCAAACTTACTAGCAAGTGGCATGTAATCTTGAGCAAATGAATTAATCTCTGTAAGCCCCATTTTGTCATGTGTAAAATAAAAATACTAGTAGGATATAAGACATAGGACACAGAGTTGCTGTATTAAATGAGAAATGCACGGCAACTGTTCACCAAAATATCTACTATGTATGGGTTCAATAAACAGTAAGCTCTATTAATATCATCTGACCTGAATATTTACCACACATTTAGTCTATAGAATTTAATACAATCATTAACGTATACATTGGTCCCTTGTATCATCCAGAAGGTATATGTGGTTAAATTAAGATTAGCACAAACTATTCATATCCCTCAAAGTATTTCATTTAATTACACTGTTTCCTGAAATAAAATGTCACCAGATATCTCAAACTCATAATCTTTTCAACGTTTATTCAACTTGTCTCTAGTTTTCTATCTCCTTCCTTCCCCTTTATCTTCAATTTTATTTTTTTTTCCAGTCCCTATTGAATTCCTGATGAGGCCTACTGAATCCTATTTACAATCCATAATGGGAGCTTCATAGCAAAAGAGAAGTGAATTTTAAGTTCACTCAGGCTGCTACATTACCTGTTTGAATTTTGAATTTCTTTGGCTCTTAAGATTTTAAATATCCTTTCATCTAGCTCTAATATCTTTGAATATGACAGAATCCTGCATTTTTTCATATTCTTCATTCTGATAGGACCTTATAACTCATAAATATATTAAAATGATATTCAATTAAATTCTGATTATTTCTCATGGCCTTATCTGGCCTTGCCATCCCAGCTTTTAAGGTCATTCTACTGACAAGCACTTTATCAGTATCTGCCTTAAAGCAGCCTTACAGAGGATAGGTATATTCACTCTGGAGTCAAAATGCAGCTATGCCAATCACTGCTTGCATCACCTTGGGCAAGTCACTTACACTTTCCTTACTGTAATGTGGAGAAGACAATAATAGTAGCTCTCTTATGGAGTTGTTGCAGGAATTAAATAAGGAAAGTGCCTAAAATGCTGCCTGGCATATAAGATATATGCAATCATTTTAAGCCATTTATGATTATTATTATTATTATTATTATTTCCAACTCATATAGTTTTTTATATACATTTGTCCTCCTTGACAGTGAATTCCTATATGCCCAAATCCAAGACAGGTTCATCTCTTTTTTTTTTTTTTTTTTTTTTTTTTTTTTAATTTTTTTTCAACGTTTATTTATTTTTGGGACAGAGACAGACAGAGCATGAATGGGGGAGGGGCAGAGAGAGAGGGAGACACAGAATCGGAAACAGGCTCCAGGCTCTGAGCCATCAGCCCAGAGCCCGACGCGGGGCTCGAACTCACGGACCGCGAGATCGTGACCTGGCTGAAGTCGGATGCTTACCGACTGCGCCACCCAGGTGCCCCCAGGTTCATCTCTTTGAGATGGTTTCCACAAATGTCCCATAAATATAAGTTGAATTAAGCACATAGCTTGATTATACTATATATCAGTATGCCTGGTATACTTAGGCATATGGAAATTTAAATAGTCTCAGTGCTCTCCTTTTTCACTTGCTCCACTAGTGAATCTTACTAACATAACGCAAAATGGCTGAGAGGCATTCTTCATGTTTTTCTCAGGCTGACAGGATCTCCCCCAACTGCAGCTCCCTAACACTCCTTTCCAGCTGAGTGCTGTCACCCTCCTTCTCTCAGATGCAGTCACCCTGCTCTGACACTCCCTCTTTGAGGTAGCTGATGAAACTTCATTCTTCAGTACCAAGCACCCTGATCACTGACACCTCAAGCCAACTTTCCTGGCTGCCTGAACTGGGTATGTGATCTGCTGTGTCCATCTGGACTTGAACCCCATGCTTATGTGGATCTATCTAGATCCACTGCCCATTCCTACAATTATATTCACCTGAGTCATTACAATAGTTATATGGCTTTATATTTTCCAAAGTTCTTTCAAGAACATTTTCTTACTTGGTTCTCCTGTGAGATAGGAAGGTTCATGTTATTATTCATAATGTGGACTAGGAGAAATCAGAAAAGGTCAGAGAGGTGGTGACCACCAGAACTGAGACTAGAACAAGGATTTACAGTATGAGTATACTATATTGACACCAACAAGAGGAAGATCTGGACCCAAAAGAAACAAACTGAAGGCAAGCACCCAGTTTCACCTGGTTCACATGATGGATGGACTTCTTAACAGAGGAATCACCTTGAGTACGAACTTCAGAAGCTTCACCTCTAACACAGTCCTTTGAGTATCTCACAAAGAGTTAATTCCATAAAACCTTAATCCTAAAGTAGAAATTGGATGCCCTAGAGTCTTTCTCAGTCAGGGTTCCACCAGAGAACTGAATCCCACAGAAAATGATTGGCATGACTTCTTTCTCAATTCTTCCAGGAATGGTACAAAGCTAGTACCAATCTAGATGCATTGTCAAGAAGTTAATTCATTATATTCACTGGATGCCTTAAGACTTAATTCTTTTGTGGGATCTTGGTTAAAAAGAGCTAAATGAGTATAAGAGAGTTTTCATTAGACTTACTATGTAGAACAAACTGCATCTGAAATAAGTGTTTCCTATTAGGCATTAAAACAAAATATTAGACCTGAATAAAAGATTCCTTTTAGGAGTCATTCTTAATGGGGCAGTGCCTTAAGGTTAAGCCTTGTAAGGACTTAATGTAGCAAAAGAAAAATCTACTACTAACCTCAGACTATATGCCAATTGAAGCTATTATGTTTTATTATATGGGAACTATGGAATAGAATGTGAACATATTAGTGCCTTCCAGCCATCCCAGGTGAGAGAACATCTCTGGAGAATGTTCTCCAGGCAGTGGGACAGCCAGAAAACCTCGGTCTATGAATAAGAGTAACTTCAGGTGTCAAGATGGATGATAAACTTTGGAAGCAGGCTGACTGAATCAGGCTGGAGAGCTTTTTCTCAAAGTGCTTTCAGAGATTTGTGGAGGATGTTTCTAGAGGCTGGGAAATTGATCCCCATTGACTCCAGCCAGGAAATGATGACTTACAAGCCCTGTTTTGACTGTACATTGGTAAGTCAGGGCCATCTGGCAGTAAAACCAAACCAACTGGGCCTGTTCTGAACTGACAAACCATCTCCAACCAAGGAAACAAGTCTGCCTTAGCCATTAATACATCTCTTAGTTAAAATAACAAGCAAAAGGAAATACAACCAGCTAGATTCAAAGGAACAAAGTCAGGGGAATTTTGCTTCCCATTTATTCCCATCCATAAGCTCTTTTTTATACTTTAAACATGTTTACTTTGAAGATGAAGTAAGGAAGGAAATGTCCTCTGAGAGGGGGAAAAAATGTGAATTTAGAACAGAAGTATAAAGGCCTAAGGAAACAGACCGCCAAGGAATCAGAATAGAATATTATTTGAATAAATTGGCTTAATCAAGATTAATTCTGTTTATTGAGAAGCAGAATTGTTATCAAAGCTAAGTAAGCAGTGGTCTGTGTCCAATTAGGGCAGACCACTCCCAGGGGGAAGACAGAGAGCCAGAGTGAAAGCTGCCCTGAAAATATGGAGGAAGACAAGGTCCTCTGGCAGAGCTGCTCAACACAAAGACCTGAAAATGAGATTAAAGGCAGCTTTGAGACAACCTTTCCATTTTCTCTCCCTTTTAAAAAATTAAAATGTACTTGAAAGAGATAAATAAGCATGGAATTTTGTATTTAAACCCTACCTGATCCACTTATGAAAGTCACAATAGCTAGCACTTCGTCATACTAAGTGCCATACTAAGTGTGTTGTAAATTCTCTCCCCTAGTCCAGTTCCCTTGTAGTCCCAACTACAACCCTAGACTATAGTACTAGTGTATCTCCTGTGTGTCAGGCACTGTGTTGGGCTTTAGATATGGTTACTGCCTTCAGGACACTTCCATCAAGTACAAATTATGAAGGGGAAAAAAGAGCTGTGGCAGAAATGAGAGAGGGAAAACCTATTTGAGTGGTCAGGCCACCTGACACCTGAAAGATGAGAAGGAACCAGCCATATGAAGAGACAGAAGGAAGAGCATACCAAGCAGAACACACAGCATGTGCCGGGGCCCGAGGACAGAAGGAACTTGGTATATCTGCAGTTTGAAAAGTTTGGTTGGTGGGGCGCCTGGGTGGCACAGTCGGTTAAGCGTCCGACTTCAGCCAGGTCACGATCTCGCGGTCCATGAGTTCGAGCCCCGCGTGGGCTCTGGGCTGATGGCTCAGAGCCTGGAGCCTGTTTCCGATTCTGTGTCTCCCTCTCTCTCTGCCCCTCCCCTGTTCATGCTCTGTCTCTCTCTGTCCCAAAAATAAATAAATGTTGAAAAAAAAATTAAAAAAAAAAAAAGTTTGGTTGGTGAGAGAACAGTGAGTGATAGGAAGGGGAGCATGAGGTACGTTTGCAGAGATAAGTAAGAGCCAGACACTGTAGGAGGTTTCAGAACTTGTTACAGAGCTTGAGTGTCTGTTAAGTACACTGGAAGGTCCTAAAGGGTTTTGAGCAGAAGTGATAAGACCTGATTTGCATTTTCTAAAAAATCACTCAAATTGACTTTTGGAGAGTAGATTACAGGGATTTAAGAGGGGAGGCAGGGAAACAAATGAGGAAAGTATTGTCTAGGTAACAGAGACAGTGATGGCTTTGCACTACATATGGGATGGCCATGGAGAAGAAATAGAGTTAAGCTATGCTTTGAAAGTAGAATTAATAGAAGTCAATGCTCTACACAACTCTGTGATAGCACTTCTTACATTTTCTTATAACTCTTCTTTTGCATTTTTCTGCCAATTATTGTGACCTTTTTGAATGCAGGAGCAATGCTCACTAGTCTGTGCTTCCTCACAGCCAACCCTACTGTCTGACAAATTTTTAGTAAGGATTCCATAAACACATGTTAATGAGGTGGGAAAGAAGCAACTACCTCTGCAGGGAAAAACTGTCAGTTCTGTGTAGTCTTACCCAGGTTAGGATTGTGAAAGATCAAAACCAGCAGGTAACATCCTGAGAGAGAGGGAGTCATCCTACTTACTCCTCTAGATCAAAGGTCCCACGACCACTATGGGGAGCATGGTAGATTCTAGCCAAGGAATCTGTTCATACTGTTGCGCTTGGATGATCCAATACCCTGCTGCAAAATATCAGAAGAGGTAGTACAGTATAGTGATTAAAAGAATGCACCTTCGGGGTGCCTGGGTAGCTCAGTCATTTAAGTCAGACTCTTAATTTCACACTCAGTCAGACTCTTGATTTCAGCTCAGGTCATGATCTCAGAATTCGTAGGTTCAAGCCCCATGTCAGGCTTTGCACTGAGAGCACGGAGCCTGCTTCAGATTCTGTCTCCCTCTCTCTCTGCTCTCTCTCTCTCTCTCACTCTCTTTCTCTCTCAAAGATAAATACACATTAAAAATCAAACCACATCGGGGCGCCTGGGTGGCTCAGTTGGTTGGGTGTCCAACTTTGGATCAGGTCATGATCTCGCGGTCCGTGAGTTTGAGCCCCGCGTCGGGCTCTGTGCTGACAGCTCAGAGCCTGGAGCCTGTTTCAGATTCTGTGCCTCCCTCTCTCTCTGACCTTCCCCCATTCATGGTCTGTCTCTCTCTCTGTCTCAAAAATGAATAAAAGTTAAAAAAAATTTTTTTTAAATCAAACCACATCTAAAGAAAAAGGCATTGATAAGTGCAAATGTTTGCATCCTTTTGTTTTTAAAAGATATGTCAGAATAAAATATGTAAAACATTAAAAAAAATTTTTTTTAATTCAAAAACAAACAGAAAAGGACCATGAGCCAAGGAATGCAGGCAGGCTCTAGAAGCTGGAAAAGGCAAGGAACTGGATTCTCCCCTAGAGCCTCCAGAAGAATATAGCCCTGCCGACACCTTGATTTGTAACCCTGGGAGACTCATTTTGGACTTACAAGGTCCAGAACTATAAGTTAATAAATGTGTGTTATTTTAAGTCACTAAATTTGTAGCAATCTGTTGTAGCGGAAATATTAAGGTAATGCACTATTATCCCATACAGGTGCTGTAAGGATTAAATGAGTCAGTACATGTAAAAATATGCTTGGTACAGACTAGATTCATATACTGTCTTCTCTCATCCTGTATGAGAAAGATGCCTGACTAGTTCAATGCCCTTGGCTGTACAATCCACTCTGGATAGCACTACTTCATTATATGGTTAGATAAATTATGAAGAATATATTCAAATATAATTATGTAAATAGAAGCTTTCAATATACGATTTTAGACATTGTAACTTAGGATACAGACAACATTCTTAAGTATTTTCTAAGTCTCAATATTATTTCTCTCCCACCAACATGCTTTATTTGGATAGGAAACAAGTGAATTGACTCTGAAGATCAAAGACCAATAATTTCAGATGCCAGTTCCGAAACTCAATTGTCATGAGATTCCTCACCTCCTCCTCCTCACCCCCTTGAAAGGAAGGATTTTTACATTCACTGTTAAGCATTTCTGTCACTAATGAATAATGTGAGCAAAGGCAAAGAGATTCATTAATATTTTCACCAATTAAGGAAGAACATACTTTCAGTATCAACTATCATCATTAGTTGGCTTAAACTGAAATCCTCTTAGTTTAATAAACTCATCACTGCCATTCTTTAAAATACAATACACCCTGCCAGAAACAGCCTTATGCCCTGCATACCTGGCTGTTTCACTGACAATTCAAACTGTAATATCAAGTGGTAATTTAACGCCCAACCCCATTCCATTCATGATTATAACCAATCTTATAAAAACTGAGCCATTCCCTGGAATGTTCATGACCCATAAGGCTAAAGATGTCATTGTTTTCACGATGACCATTTCCCCAGCAATTTATTGAAAGGAAGGCTATGTTTATTCCAGTCAGGTTTCACCCATCCGTTTAAAGCTTTCTAATTTCACTTCTTAGTAATTGTCCCCCAGCATTTCCTGTAACTATGCCTTATCTGATTCTTTCTACTCCAGAGTGTTATTTTTATTGCAATGTAAAACAGAAAATATTTTTGAATTATAATTGCAAGTCCTGACTGGTTTCCCATGTGATGCTGAATAATTTAATCCTGGCTAATTAGGCATGGGGAACCTCCAACTCACCCTGCAGAAAGGCTTACCCTGACTTCTAGTGATCCTTCTGGAATATGGCTAATTTTCAGAAGCCATGTGTAGTGATAATGAGCACATCTTTGCCTCTCTTGCCCTCATGAGGGAAACTGGAAATTTCTAAAGTGGTATTTAGATGAACAACAATCCTTTTGCAGCATTCTAAATTATCAGCTGGAACATCCTGATAATGACCAGACCATCAATCTTCTCCAACTCTCAGTTCAAAGGGAACGTGCCTGCCTCAAGTCTCCCTACTGGGGGTTTCCCCAGGATACAGAATGTTAACCTAAGTGACTTTTCTTTTTTTTATTTTTATTTAAGAAAAATGGGCAATTACCTTTGCTGTGCAGCCTTCACAAACTCAAGTTTACTCTTCTGAAGATTTTAGCAGAGTTACAAGGTGAAGATTTGTGTCTGTGCTAATTAGCAGTTCCTACTTCAGTTTGAGGGATTGCACTATGAGAAGACAAAGGAGGCCAACAGGACCAGAGTACTTCTGGGATCCTTACAGAACTACTTCTTTGACAAATGCAAATTTGCAGGCTGAAAAACCACATCTATTCTTAAATATATTTTCACCAGACTCTGACGAGACTGCAAGTGCCTGCTGCCTATATTCATTTTATTAAATGTTGACTTCATATCACCAACCATTTGCATCTTTTATAAATGTTTCATCTGTTCCTAAAAGGGGAAAGAAAGCTGCCAACATAATTTTAATTATTTTTCTGACATGTCTTTTTATGTTCTTATATTTGCATTTTTCCTTTTTTTGCATTATTTGGTCTATTTGGTCTTCTTTCAAGTACTGATAACGGAAAATTCAGGAGGATATCAAATTCGATTGGTTTTATTTTTTTTAATGATGAAATGTATCCAAGGAATAAGATTTATAGAGCTGAAAAGGAACTATAAGATTCTTCTACATCTGACAGCACATATTAGAAGTCCTACTCAGTACACATCTCCCACAGGGACTCTTGTTTGGCCACTCTGCAAAGCCAGCACAAACTTTTTAAAGGCTGTGTTATAGGGCAGATGTCATCCCTGACCACAATCCAGGCAACTTTGCACCTATTGTGTTATACTTCTATAATCTCTCTCATTTACTGTGACCACATGCCCCTGGCACACAGGTGGGTTTGTCCAATAGCCTCATTTCTTTGTTTTTAATCCAGTAAAGCTAACATACAGAGTTAATGAGTTGCAGGTGTACAAATAGTGATTTGACAGTTCTGTACATTACTCAGTGCTCATCATGACAAGTGTACCCTTTTTTTTGGGGGGGGGGACAGAGAGAGACAGAGCATGAACGGGGGAGGGGCAGAGAGAGAGGGAGACACAGAATTGGAAACAGGCTCCAGACTCCGAGCCATCAGCCCAGAGCCTGACGCAGGGCTTGAACTCACGGACCGTGAGATCGTGACCTGGCTGAAGTCGGACGCTTAACCGACTGTGCCACCCAGGCGCCCCGACAAGTGTACTCTTAATCCCTTTCACCTATTTCACCCATTCCCCCCACCCATCTCCCCTCTGGTAACATCAGTTTTTTTCTCTATAGTTAAAGGCCTATTTTTTGGTTTGTCTCCTTTTTTCCTTCGTACATTTGTTTCTTAACAATCATGTACGAGTTAAATCATATGGTATTTGTCTTTCTCTGACTGACCTATTTTGCTTCGCATATACCCTCTAGAGCCATCCATATTGTTGCAAATGGCAAGATTTTATTCTTTTTTATGACTGAGTAATGTTCCCTTAAAACATATATACCACTTCTTCTTTATCCATTTATCTATCAGTGGATATTTGGGCTGCTTCCATAATTTTACTATTGTAAATAATGCTGCAATAAATATAGAGGTACATTTATTTTTTTCAAATTAGTGTTTTCATTTTTTTGGATAGATACCTAATATACCATATAGTAATTCTGTTTTTAATTTTTTCGAAACTTTCATACTGTTTTCCACAGTGGCTGCACTTGTTTACATTCCCACCAGCAGTGCACAAGGGTTTTTTTTTTTTCTCTACATCCTCTCCAACATTTGTTGTTTCTTATATTTTTTTACGTTAGCTACTCTGACAGGTGTGAGGTGATACTCGTTATGGTTTTGATTTGTGATGGTAAATGATGTTGAGCATCTTTTCATGTGTCTGTTGGCCATCTGTATGTCTTCTTTGGAGAACTGTCTATTCATGTCTTCTGCCCATCTTTACATCAGATTGTTTGGTGTTTTTTGTGTTGGTTTTTATAAGTTCTTTATATATTTTGGATATTATCCCTTTATCAGCAGCCTTATTTCTTAACAAATGGCACTGAAGTCCAATAATCTGTCCATGACCCTTTGCTGGTTAGTGGCAGTACCAAACACAAGAACCAGAAACTCTCAATCACCAATTGTTTCCACTATACTAAATCATTTGCCACAATAAAGGGACTGAAAGGTTCACTGAATTGTTACTATGCATTTCAATATTGCCTCTTATATCAGGGACCTGACATCCACCCCTACACACAAAGAAATTGTCAGATAATTGACAGCTGAATAAGAAGTGGAAAATTTAGAGGCTATCAAAGGCTGTGAAAAGTCAGACTTCTTGGGGTGCCTGAGTGGCTCAGTGGGTTAAGCATCCCACTCTTAGTTTTGGTTCAGATCGTAATCTCATGGTTCGTGGGTTCAAGCCCTGCATCAGGCTCCATGCTGACAGCACAGAACCTGCTTGGGATTTTCTCTTTCTCTCTCTCTCTCTCTCTCTCTCTCTCTCTCTCTCTCTCTCTCTCTCTCCCCCTCCCCCACTCATGCTTTCTCTCTTGAAATAAATAAACTTTAAAAAAAAGAGTCAGACATCTTCATGTAAGCTTTAATGAGTGAAGATTTTTCACTAAACCCTCCAGTTTTTGGCAAATTGTTATTATTGATTGAGCAATTATTACGTGCCAGCAGCTTACAAAACAGTTTACATTCAATTATATTATATTATCTCATTTAGTTCTCATTCTCCTATGAAGTAGGCCTTGCTTTACAGATAAAGAAACTGAGAAACAGGAGGTAGAGTTGCGGCAAGATGGCGGCTTAGGAGGACGCTGGGCTCACGGCACGTCCTGCTGATCACTTAGATTCCATCTACACCTGCCTAAATAACCCAGAAAACCGCCAGAGGATTAGCAGAACAGAGTCGCCGGAGCCAAACGCAGACGAGAGGCCCACGGAAGAGGGTAGGAAGGGCAGCGAGGCGGTGCGCGCTCCACGGACTGGCGGGAGGGAGCCGGGGCGGAGGGGCGGCTCGCCGGCCAAGCAGACCCCCGAGTCGGGCTTGCAAAAGCGGAGGGGCCGGGCGGACTGTGTTCCGACAGCAAGCGCGACTTAGCGTCTGGGAGGTCAGAAATTAACAGCTCTGCTCGGAAAGCGGGAAGGCTGGAGGACAAAGGGAGGGAGAGCTGTTGAGCCCCCTGACAACAGAGCTCAGTTTGGTGGGGAACAAAGGCGCTCGCCAGTGCCATTTCCCCCGCCCATCCCCCAGCCGAAATCCCAAAGGGAACCGGTTCCTGCCAGGGAACTTGCTCGCTCCGCGCAAACACCCAACTCTGCGCTTCTGCGGAGCCAAACCTCCGGCAGCGGATCTGACTCCCTCCCGCTGCCACAGGGCCCCTCCTGAAGTGGATCACCTAAGGAGAAGCGATCTAAGCCTGCCCCTCCTGCCCCCGAGCACCTTGCCTACCCACCCCAGCTAATACGCCAGATCCCCAGCATCACAAGCCTGGCAGGGTGCAAGTAGCCCAGATGAGCCACACCACCCCACAGTGAATCCCGCCCCTAGGAGAGGGGAAGAGAAGGCACACACCAGTCTGACTGTGGCCCCAGCGGTAGGCTGGGGGCAGACATCAGGTCTGACTGCGGCCCCGCCCACCAACTCCAGGTATACACCACAGCACAGGGGAAGTGCCCTGCAGGTCCTCACCACGCCAGGGACTATCCAAAATGACCAAGCGGAAGAACTCCCCTCAGAAGAATCTCCAGGAAATAACAACAGCTAATGAGCTGATCAAAAAGGATTTAAATAATATAACAGAAAGTGAATTTAGAATAATAGTCATAAAATTAATCGCTGGGCTTGAAAACAGTATACAGGACAGCAGAGAATCTCTTGCTACAGAGATCAAGGGACTAAGGAACAGTCACGAGGAGCTGAAAAACGCTTTAAACGAAATGCATAACAAAATGGAAACCACCACAGCTCGGCTTGAAGAGGCAGAGGAGAGAATAGGTGAACTAGAAGATAAAGTGATGGAAAAAGAGGAAGCTGAGAAAAAGAGAGATAAAAAAATCCAGGAGTATGAGGGGAAAATTAGAGAATTAAGTGATACACTAAAAAGAAATAATATACGCATAATTGGTATCCCAGAGGAGGAAGAGAGAGGGAAAGGTGCTGAAGGGGTACTTGAAGAAATCATAGCTGAGAACTTCCCTGAACTGGGGAAGGAAAAAGGCATTGAAATCCAAGAGGCACAGAGAACTCCCTTCAGACGTAACTTGAATCGATCTTCTGCACGACATATCATAGTGAAACTGGCAAAATACAAGGATAAAGAGAAAATTCTGAAAGCAGCAAGGGGTAAACGTGCCCTCACATATAAAGGGAGACCTATAAGACTCGTGACTGATCTCTCTTTTGAAACTTGGCAGGCCAGAAAGAATTGGCAAGAGATTTTCAGGGTGCTAGACAGAAAAAATATGCAGCCGAGAATCCTTTATCCAGCAAGTCTGTCATTTAGAATAGAAGGAGAGATAAAGGTCTTCCCAAACAAACAAAAACTGAAGGAATTTGTCACCACTAAACCAGCCCTACAAGAGATCCTAAGGGGGACCCTGTGAGACAAAGTCCCAGAGACATCACTATAAGCATAAAACATACAGACATCACAATGACTCTAAACCCGTATCTTTCTATAATAACACTGAATGTAAATGGATTAAATGCGCCAACCAAAAGACATAGGGTATCAGAATGGATAAAAAAACAAGACCCATCTATTTGCTGTCTACAAGAGACTCATTTTAGACCGGAGGACACCTTTAGATTGAGAGTGAGGGGATGGAGAACTATTTATCATGCGACTGGAAGCCAAAAGAAAGCTGGAGTAGCCATACTTATATCAGACAAACTAGACTTTAAATTAAAGGCTGTAACAAGAGATGAAGAAGGACATTATATAATAGTTACAGGGTCTATCCATCAGGAAGAGCTAACAATTATCAATGTCTATGCACCGAATACCGGAGCCCCCAAATATATAAAACAATTACTCATAAACATAAGCAACCTTATTGATAAGAATGTGGTAATTGCAGGGGACTTTAATACACCACTTACAGAAATGGATAGATCATCTAGACACACGGTCAATAAAGAAACAAGGGCCCTGAATGAGACATTGGATGAGATGGACTTGACAGATATATTTAGAACTCTGCATCCCAAAGCAACAGAATATACTTTCTTCTCGAGTGCACATGGAACATTCTCCAAGATAGATCATATACTGGGTCACAAAACAGCCCTTCATAAGTTTACAAGAATTGAAATTATACCATGCTTACTTTCAGACCACAGTGCTATGAAGCTTGAAATCAACCACAGGAAAAAGTCTGGAAAACCTCCAAAAGCATGGAGGTTAAAGAACACCCTACTAACGAATGAGTGGGTCAACCAGGCAATTAGAGAAGAAATTAAAAAATATATGGAAACAAACGAAAATGAAAATACAACAATCCAAACGCTTTGGGACGCAGCAAAGGCAGTCCTGAGAGGAAAATACATTGCAATCCAGGCCTATCTCAAGAAACAAGAAAAATCCCAAATACAAAATCTAACAGCACACCTAAAGGAACTAGAAGCAGAACAGCAAAGGCAGCCTAAGCCCAGCAGAAGAAGAGAAATAATAAAGATCAGAGCAGAAATAAACAATATAGAAACTAAAAAAACTGTAGAGCAGATCAACGAAACCAAGAGTTGGTTTTTTGAAAAAATAAACAAAATTGACAAACCTCTAGCCAGGCTTCTCAAAAAGAAAAGGGAGATGACCCAAATAGATAAAATCATGAATGAAAATGGAATGATTACAACCAATCCCTCAGAGATACAAACAATTATCAGGGAATACTATGAAAACTTATATGCCAACAAATTGGACAACCTGGAAGAAATGGACGAATTCCTGAACACCCACACGCTTCCAAAACTCAATCAGGAGGAAATAGAAAGCTTGAACAGACCCATAACCAGCGAAGAAATTGAATCGGTTATCAAAAATCTCCCAACAAATAAGAGTCCAGGACCAGATGGCTTCCCAGGGGAGTTCTACCAGACGTTTAAAGCAGAGATCATACCTATCCTTCTCAAGCTATTCCAAGAAATAGAAAGGGAAGGAAAACTTCCAGACTCATTCTATGAAGCCAGTATTACTTTGATTCCTAAACCAGACAGAGACCCAGTAAAAAAAGAGAACTACAGGCCAATATCCCTGATGAATATGGATGCAAAAATTCTCAAGAAGATACTAGCAAATCGAATTCAACGGCATATAAAAAGAATTATTCACCATGATCAAGTGGGATTCATTCCTGGGATGCAGGGCTGGTTCAACATTCGCAAATCAATCAACGTGATACATCACATTAACAAAAAAAGAGAGAAGAACCATATGATCCTGTCAATCGATGCAGAAAAGGCCTTCGACAAAATCCAGCACCCTTTCTTAATAAAAACCCTTGAGAAAGTCGGGATAGAAGGAACATACTTAAAGATCATAAAAGCCATTTATGAAAAGCCCACAGCTAACATCATCCTCAACGGGGAAAAACTGAAAGCTTTTTCCCTGAGATCAGGAACACGACAAGGATGCCCACTCTCACCGCTGCTGTTTAACATAGTGCTGGAAGTTCTAGCATCAGCAATCAGACAACAAAAGGAAATCAAAGGCATCAAAATTGGCAAAGATGAAGTCAAGCTTTCGCTTTTTGCAGATGACATGATATTATACATGGAAAATCCGATAGACTCCACCAAAAGTCTGCTAGAACTGATACAGGAATTCAGCAAAGTTGCAGGATACAAAATCAATGTACAGAAATCAGTTGCATTCTTATACACTAACAATGAAGCAACAGAAAGACAAATAAAGAAACTGATCCCATTCACAATTGCACCAAGAAGCATAAAATACCTAGGAATAAATCTAACCAAAGATGTAAAGGATCTGTATGCTGAAAACTATAGAAAGCTTCTGAAGGAAATTGAAGAAGATTTAAAGAAATGGAAAGACATTCCCTGCTCATGGATTGGAAAAATAAATATTGTCAAAATGTCAATACTACCCAAAGCTATCTACACATTCAATGCAATCCCAATCAAAATTGCACCAGCATTCTTCTCGAAACTAGAACAAGCAATCCTAAAATTCATATGGAACCACAAAAGGCCCCGAATAGCCAAAGGAATTTTGAAGAAGAAGACCAAAGCAGGAGGCATCACAATCCCAGACTTTAGCCTCTACTACAAAGCTGTCATCATCAAGACAGCATGGTATTGGCACCAAAACAGACACATAGACCAATGGAATAGAATAGAAACCCCAGAACTAGACCACAAACGTATGGCCAACTCATCTTTGACAAAGCAGGAAAGAACATCCAATGGAAAAAAGACAGCCTCTTTAACAAATGGTGCTGGGAGAACTGGACAGCAACATGCAGAAGGTTGAAACTAGACCACTTTCTCACACCATTCACAAAAATAAACTCAAAATGGATAAAGGACCTAAATGTGAGACAGGAAACCATCAAAACCTTAGAGGAGAAAGCAGGAAAAGACCTCTCTGACCTCAGCCGTAGCAATCTCTTACTCGACACATCCCCAAAGGCAAGGGAATTAAAAGCAAAAGTGAATTACTGGGACCTTATGAAGATAAAAAGCTTCTGCACAGCAAAGGAAACAACCAACAAAACTAAAAGGCAACCAACGGAATGGGAAAAGATATTCGCAAATGACATATCGGACAAAGGGCTAGTATCCAAAATCTATAAAGAGCTCACCAAACTCCACACCCGAAAAACAAATAACCCAGTGAAGAAATGGGCAGAAAACATGAATAGACACTTCTCTAAAGAAGACATCCGGATGGCCAACAGGCACATGAAAAGATGTTCAGCGTCGCTCCTTATCAGGGAAATACAAATCAAAACCACACTCAGGTATCACCTCACGCCAGTCAGAGTGGCCAAAATGAACAAATCAGGAGACTATAGATGCTGGCGAGGATGTGGAGAAACGGGAACCCTCTTGCACTGTTGGTGGGAATGCAAATTGGTGCAGCCGCTCTGGAAAGCAGTGTGGAGGTTCCTCAGAAAATTAAAAATAGACCTACCCTATGACCCAGCAATAGCACTGCTAGGAATTTATCCAAGGGATACAGGAGCACTGATGCATAGGGCCACTTGTACACCAATGTTCATAGCAGCACTCTCAACAATAGCCAAATTATGGAAAGAGCCTAAATGTCCATCAACTGATGAATGGATAAAGAAATTGTGGTTTATATACACAATGGAATATTACATGGCAATGAGAAAAAATGAAATATGGCCTTTTGTAGCAACGTGGATGGAACTGGAGAGTGTGATGCTAAGTGAAATAAGCCATACAGAGAAAGACAGATACCATATGGTTTCACTCTTATGTGGATCCTGAGAAACTTAACAGGAACCCATGGGGGAGGGGAAGGAAAAAAAAAAAAAAAGAGGTTAGAATGGGAGAGAGCCAAAGCATAAGAGACTGTTAAAAACTGAGAACAAACTGAGGGTTGATGGGGGGTGGGAGGGAGGAGAGGGTGGGTGATGGGTATTGAGGAGGGCACCTTTTGGGATGAGCACTGGGTGTTGTATGGAAACCAATTTGTCAATAAATTTCAGAAAAAAAAAAAAGAGAAAAAAAAAAAAAAAGAAACTGAGACTTGGAGCCTGTTAATAACCTCCTAGGGTTACACAGCCAGTAAGTGGCCAAAGCAAAATTTTACCTAACAACAGAGCTCACTATATTTCTACAATCAATCAGTAACTCCTCTCTCAAATAGTCAAATCAAGTAACATTTATTGCAAATAATTTTCACTCTATTTGTGCTTTTTTCCTGCACCATCTTTGATCAAGCAGAGAAAATATATTACTAGCATTCTCCCAAAGCTTGAAAATTTTATTATTAAACCAGGTTACAGCTTTCTTAAAAAAGATTGATGGTACATCCCAATAGTAGAACCCTTTTGGACCCTGGTCTAAATTCATTATGTTGATTCTTATCATGTTTTCAATGAAATACAGAGGAACTGCTTACCAAGTACCCACCTAGGCTCTATCCTTTTACCTTTCTTTCCCTTCTTTTGTTTTCTCACAGGTTAAATAATTCTAAATGCTTGAGGCTTATTCAAAGGGTCCATTTCTAATAGTGTAAGCATATTTACACATCATTCCTAAATGTGTGGTTCTTCTAATTGGGGTGTATGTGAGCAAAAACTCTCTCTTGGGCTCTCAGGCAGTCCTGGAGGAGTCAATTTCAAGATCCTCAAATACCATAAAGCTCTTTCCTAAAAGTGATCTTCCTGAGAACAAATACACTTAGGGCACCATGAGGATTCTCTGTTCCCTCCTCCCCTTTCACAGAAGCCCCTTTACTTTTTCCTATTCTGTGAAAGGCAGACCTCACCCAAGCTAGATCTCCCATCAGTGCATGACCTTGCAATGTAGAAACCACAGGCTACAAAGAGACAATTCAAAATGCTGCTGAGAACGTGAGTGACTCTCTACTGGGCTACATATCCTTCTATAAATCAGATGGCTTCCAATTCACTGCTTTCAATCTAGTTAAATAAAAACTAAGTGAAACAGTTCATGATAAAAACTTTTCTTTCCCTATTCTAATGAAAGACCACTAGTTGATTTCTTGGCATTTAACTTGAAAGTATTCCAAAAATTGACTGACACTGCAATAACCAACTTTCCATTTATTCATTTATGAACAAGGTTTCAAATACTTACAAATATAAAAAGGGAAAAATAGATTTAATATTGATGCTAACTCTGTTTCATTTTAGCAAAAGTAATCCACAAACATAAAAACCAATTTTTAAAATGTCTGTCTCATTATGTGATACATTTCTAATAAATTCTTCTTTTTATATTTAATAATTACCCAAGCTGTAATAATAACTCTACACAGAAAAAACAGTAACACTTTGAGACTTACAGTGAGAGAAATACAATAAGATAAATCCAACTTCATTGTAAATTGCTATGACCTTTAGACCCTTTAATGTACTGAATACATCTAACAGAAATGCAATAAACTACAAGGAATGCAACAGTTTTATTTTGAAATTTCCATATATACAGGTGGTAAGGTACCTCTTTGCATTTACTTAAATTTACATTAAAAATTTTAGGAGTTAGCTTTAAAATGTGGGAAGGAATACTCCATTTTTCAAAATCCTTTAGAGGTACACAAGGAAAAAAATTAGAAGGTAATGTCTATGACCCAACTCCAAAACTCTTTTTCTCCTTCTCAGTATTTATTCTTACTGCCTAGATTGAATGGTCTTAGTAGAAATGGCCTAAAAATTCACAATGTCTTGAATAAATCTTAGCCCAGAGCTGCATCTAGAATTACTTTGTGATTCCTATATTTTTTTTTCCCAGTGTAAAAACCTCAGACTCATACTTTTTTTCTTCTCAGAACAGGATCATATTTTACTAGCTCAATTCAAAATATAGGCCCTTGGCACAAAAACAGACACATAGACCAATGGAATAGAATAGAAACCCCAGAACTAGACCCACAAACGTATGGCCAACTCATCTTTGACAAAGCAGGAAAGAACATCCAATGGAAAAAAGACAGTCTCTTTAACAAATGGTGCTGGGAGAACTGGACAGCAACATGCAGAAGGTTGAAACTAGACCACTTTCTCACACCATTCACAAAAGTAAACTCAAAATGGATAAAGGACCTGAATGTGAGACAGGAAACCATCAAAACCTTAGAAGAGAAAGCAGGAAAAGACCTTTCTGACCTCAGCCGTAGCAATCTCTTACTCGACACATCCCCAAAGGCAAGGGAATTAAAAGCAAAAGTGAATTACTGGGACCTTATGAAGATAAAAAGCTTCTGCACAGCAAAGGAAACAACCAACAAAACTAAAAGGCAACCAACGGAATGGGAAAAGATATTCGCAAATGACATATCGGACAAAGGGCTAGTATCCAAAATCTATAAAGAGCTCATCAAACTCCACACCCGAAAAACAAATAACCCAGTGAAGAAATGGGCAGAAAACATGAATAGACACTTCTCTGAAGAAGACATCCGGATGGCCAACAGGCACATGAAAAGATGTTCAGCGTCGCTCCTTATCAGGGAAATACAAATCAAAACCACACTCAGGTATCACCTCACGCCAGTCAGAGTGGCCAAAATGAACAAATCAGGAGACTATAGATGCTGGAGAGGATGTGGAGAAATGGGAACCCTCTTGCACTGTTGGTGGGAATGCAAATTGGTGCAGCCACTCTGGAAAGCAGTGTGGAGGTTCCTCAGAAAATTAAAAATAGACCTACCCTATGACCCAGCAATAGCACTGCTAGGAATTTACCCAAGGGATACAGGAGTACTGATGCATAGGGCCACTTGTACCCCAATGTTCATAGCAGCATTCTCAACAATAGCCAAATTATGGAAAGAGCCTAAATGTCCATCAACTGATGAATGGATAAAGAAATTGTGGTTTATATACACAATGGAGTACTACGTGGCAATGAGAAAAAATGAAATATGGCCTTTTGTAGCAACGTGGATGGAACTGGAGAGTGTGATGCTAAGTGAAATAAGCCATACAGAGAAAGACAGATACCATATGGTTTCACTCTTATGTGGATCCTGAGAAACTCAACAGAAACCCATGGAGGAGGGGAAGGAAAAAAAAAAAAAGAGGTTAGAGTGGGAGACAGCCAAAGCATAAGAGACTGTTAAAAACTGAGAACTGAGGGTTGATGGGGGGTGGGAGGGAGGGGAGGGTGGGTGATGGGTATTGAGGAGGGCACCTTTTGGGATGAGCACTGGGTGTTGTATGGAAACCAATTTGTCAATAAATTTCATATAAAAAAAAACAAAAAAAAAACAAAATATAGGCCTTAATTATATACTGTTTTTTCTTTTCAATTTTTATTTAAATGCTAGCTAAGTAATATACAGGGAAATATAGGTTTCAGGAGTAGAAATCAGTGATTCATCACTTTCAAACAAAACCCAGTGTCCATCACAACAAGTGCCCTCCTTAATGCCATCACCCAGCTAGCACATTCCGCACCCACCTCCCTCCATCAACCCAGTTTGTTCTCTTTCATGAAGAGTGTCTTATGGTTTGCTTCCCTCTCTCTTTTTTTCCCCTCCTATATGTTCATCTGTTTTGTTTCTTAAATTCCACATATGAGTGAAATCATATGGTATTTGTCTTTCTCTGACTGACTTATTTCAATTAGCATAATACACTCTATCTCCACCACCACATCCTTGCAAATGACAAGATTTTGTTCTTTCTGATAGCTAATATTCCATGGTATATATATACCACCTCTTCTTTACCCATTCATCAGTCGATGGACATTTGGCTCTCTCCAAAGTTTGACTATTGTAGATAATGCTGCTATTAACACCGAGGTGCATGTACCCCTTCAGGTCTCTATTTTTGTATCCCTTGGGTAGATACCTAGTAGTGCAATTGCTGTATTATAGAGTAGTTCTATTTTTAACTTTTTGAGGAACTTCCATATTGTTTTCCAGAATGGCTGTACCAATTTGCATGCCCACCAACAGTGCAAGAGGGTTCCCCTTTCTCTGTATCCTTGCCAACACCTGTTGTTTCTTATGTTGTTAATTTTAGCCATTCTGATACCATGACAGTATCTCTTCATGGTTTTTATTCATATTTCCATGATGAGTGATGTTGAGCATCTTTTCATGTGTCTGTTAGCCATCTGGATGCCTTCTTTGCAAAAATGTCTGTTCATGTCTTCTGCCCATTTCTTAACTGGGTTATTTGTTTTTTGAGCATTGAATTTGGTAAGTTCTTTATAGATTTTGTATACTAACCCTTCATCAGATAGATCATTTGCAAATATCTTCTCCCCTTCTATAGGCTGCCTTTTAGTTTTGTTGATTGTTTCCTTCTCTGTGCAGAAGCGCTTTATCTTGATAAAGTCCCAATAATTCATTTATGCTTTTGTTTCCCTTGCCTCCAGAGATGTATCTAGTAAGAAGTTGCTATGGCCAAGGTCAAAGAAATTGCTGCCTGTGTTCTCCTCAAGGATTTTGATGGTTTCCTGTCTCACATTTAGGTCTTTTATCCATTTTGAATTTATTTTTGTGTATGGTGTAAGAAAGTGGTTCAGCTTCATTCTTCTGCATGTTGTCGCCCAGTTTTCCCAAAACCATTTGTTAAAGAGACTGTCTTCTTTCCATTGGATGTTCTTTCCTGCTTTATTTGAAGATTAGTTGACCATACAGTTGTGGGTCCATTTCTGGGTTTTTTTTCTGTTCCATTGATCAGTGTGTCTGCTTTGTAATATAGTTTGAAGTCCAGAATTGTGATGCCTCCAGCTTTTTCTTTTCCAGGATTGTTTTGGCTGTTGGGGATCTTTTGTGCTTCCATACAAATTTTAGGATTGTTTGTTCTAGCTCTGTGAAAAATGCTGGTGGTACTTTGATAGGGATTTCATTAAATGTATACATTGCTTTGGATAGAATAGACATTTTAACAATGCTTGTTCTTCCAATGGAATGTTTTCCCATTTCTTTGTGTCTTCTTCAATTTCTTTCATAAGTATTCTATAGTTTTCAGAGTACAGATCTTTTACTTCTTTTTTTTTTTTTCAACGTTTATTTATTTTTGGGACAGAGAGAGACAGAGCATGAACGGGGGAGGGGCAGAGAGAGAGGGAGACACAGAATCGGAAACAGGCTCCAGGCTCCGAGCCATCAGCCCAGAGCCCGACGCGGGGCTCGAACTCACGGACCGCGAGATCGTGACCTGGCTGAAGTCGGACGCTCAACCAACTGCGCCACCCAGGCGCCCCTTTTACTTCTTTTTTTAATGTTTATTTATTTTTAAGAGAGACAGAGAGCATGATCAGGGGAGGGGCAGAGAAAGGGGGATAGAGTATCAGAAGCAGATTCTGTGCTGACAGCAGAAAGTCCAATTCAGGGCTTGAACTCATGAACCATGAGATCATGACCTGAGCTGAAGTCGGACACTCAACCGACTGAGCCACCCAGGTGCCCCAATCTTTGACTTCTTTGGTTAAGCTTATGCCTAGGTATCTTATGCATTCAGGTGCAGTGGTAAATGGGATCGGTTCCTTGATTTCTTTTTTCACGGCTTCATTATTTGTGTATAGAAATCAACAGACTTCTGTATGTTGATTTTATATCTAGTGACTTGGCTGAATTCACGTATTAGTTCTAGCAATTTTTTGGTGGAGTCTTCAGGGTTTGCTACATAGACTATCATGTCATGTACAAATAGTGAACGTTTGACTTCTTTTTTTTTTCTTTTTTTTTTTCAACGTTTATTTATTTTTTGGGGGACAGAGAGAGACAGAGCATGAACGGGGGAGGGGCAGAGAGAGAGGGAGACACAGAATCGGAAACAGGTTCCAGGCTCTGAGCCATCAGCCCAGAGCCTGACGCGGGGCTCGAACTCACGGACCGCGAGATCGTGACCTGGCTGAAGTCGGACGCCCAACCGACTGCGCCACCCAGGCGCCCCGTTTGACTTCTTCCTTGCCCATTTGGATGCCTTTTATTTCTTTTTGTTGTCTGATTGCTGAGGCTAGGACTTCCAATATTATGTCAAATACTAATATTTCTTTTTGTTGTCTGATTGCTGAAGCTAGGACTTCCAATATTATGTCAAATTATGACTAATGTCAAAGACATCCCTGTATTTTTCCTGATCATAGAGGAAAAGCTCTCAGTTTTTCCCCATTGAGGATATTAGCTGTGGGTCTTTTGTATATGGCCGTTATGATGTTGAGGTATTTTCCATCTATCCCTACTTTGATAAGGATTTTTATCAAGAATGGAAGCTATACTTTGTCAAATGCTTTTTCTGTATCTGTTGAGAGGATCATATGGTTCTGATCCTTTCTTCTATTAATGTGGTGTATCATGTTGATTTATTTGTGAATATTAACCACCCCTGAAGCTCGGGGATAAATCCTACTTGATCATGGTGAATAATTCTTTCATTTCTTTTAATGTTTATTTATTTTTGAAACCAAGAGATAGAGCGAGAGCAGGGAAGGGGCAGAGAGAGAGAGAGAGACAGAATCTGAAGGAGGCTCCAGGCTCTGAGCTTTCAGCACAGAGCCTGACGCAGTACTCAAACTCACAAATCGTGAGATCATGAGCCAAAGTCAGAAGTTTAACTGACTGAGCCACCCAGATGCCCCAAATTCTTTTAATGTACTGTTGGATTCAATTTGCTAGTATATTGTTGAGAAGTTTTGTATCCACATTTATCAGGGATATTGGCCTGTAATTCTCCTCTTTAGTGGGGTGTTTGTCTGGTTTTAGAATCAAGATAATGCTATCTGCATTTAAGGAGTTTGGAAGTTTTCCTTCCATTTCTATTTTTTGCAACAATTTGAGAAATAGGTATTAATCCTTCCTTAAGTGTCTGGTAGAATTCCTCTGGACAGCCATCTGGCCCTGGACTTGTTTGTTGGGAGATTTTTTATTGCTGATTCAATTTCTTTGTGGGTTATGGGCCTGCTCAAACTTTGTATTTCTTCCTATTTCAGTTTTGGTAGTTAGTATATTTCTAGGAATTTGTCCATTGCTTCCAGATTGCCCAGTTTGTTGGCATATAATTTTTCATAACATTCTCTTATGATTATTTGTATTTCTGTGGTGTTGGTTCTGATCTCTCCTCTTTTATTTCAGTCCTTTCTCTTTTTTTTTACTTTTTTTAATGTTTGTTTATTTTTGAGAGAGAGAGAGAGAGAGAAAGCAGGGAAGGAGCAGAGAGAGAGGGAGACACAGAATACAAAGCAAGCTCTGGGCTCTAAGCTGTTAGCACAGAGCCCAAGGTGAGGCTCAAAGTCACAAACTGCAAGATCATGACCTGTAGTCGAATACTTAACCAACTGAGCCACCCAGGCACCGCCTCCTTTCTTTTTGATAAGTCTAGGCTTGGGGTGGGGGGGGGGGTATCAGTTTTATTAATTCTTTCAAAGAATCAGCTCTTAGTTTCATTGATCTGTTCTACTGGGGGGTTTTGCTTGTTTCTGTATCATTTATTTCTTCTCTAATCTTTATTATTTCCCTTCTTCTGCTGGAGATAGGCTTTATTTGCTGTTCCTTTTCTAGCTCCTTTAGGTGTAATGTTAGGTTGTATATTTGAGACTTGTCTTACTTCTTGAGGTAGGTCTATTATAACAATATAACTTCCCCCTTAAGACTACCTTTGCTGCATCCCAAAGGTTTTGGACTGTTGTGTTTTCATTTTCATTTGCTTCCATGTACTTTATTTCTTTTTTAATTTCCTGGTTAATCCATTCATTGTTTAGTAGGTTATTATTTAACCTCCATGTATTTGTGGTCTTTTCAAATTTTCTCTTGTGGTTGACTTCAAGTTTCACAGTATGTGGTCTGAAAATATGCGTGGTATGATCTCAATCTTTTTGTACATGTTGAGGACTGATTTGTGACCCAGTATGAGATCTACTCTGGAGAATGTTCCATGTGTACTTGAGAAGAATGTGTATTCTGCTGCTTTAGGATGAAATGTTCTGAATATATCTGTTAAGTCCATCTGCTCCAGTGTGTCATTCCAAGCCATTGCTTCCTTCTGGATTTTCTGCTTAGATGATCTTTCCATTGTTGTAAGTGCGGTATTAAAGTCCCCCACTATTACTATATTATTATCAATGAGTTTCTTTACATTTGTTATTTTATATATTTGGGTTGTTCCAAGTCAGGGGCATAAATATTTATAAATGTTAGATCTTTTCTTTTTAAAAAATTGTTTAATGTTTATTATTTTTGAGGGAGAGAAACAGAGCATGAGCAGGGGAGGGGCAGAGAAAGGGAGAGACACAGAATCTGAAACAGGCTCCAGGCTCTGGGCTGTCAGCACAGAGACCAACACAGGACTTGAACCCATGAACCACGAGCTTATGACCTGAGCCAAAGTCAGACACTTAACTGACTGAGATACCCAGGCACCGCTGTTAGGTCTTCTTGATGGATAGGTCCCTTAATTATGATATAACACCCTTCTTCATCTCTTGTTATGGTCTTTGGCTTAAAACCTAGTTTATCTGATAGAAGTATGGCTATTCCAGCTTTCTTTTGAAGTTTATTAGCATGATAGATGGTTCTCCATCCTCTCACTTTCAATCTGCAGATGTCTATAGGTCAAAAATGAGTCTCTTAAAGCAGCATTTGGATGGGTCTTGTTTTTTTATCCATTCTGATACCCTATGTCTTTTGATTGGAACATTTACCCGATTTATTTCATAGTAATTATTAAAAGATATGAATTTAGTGTCATTGTGCTACCTACAGAGTTGGTGCTTCTGGTGATGTTCTCTGTTCCTTCTAGTCTTTTTTGCTTTTAGTCTGTTTTTTCCCACTCAAAGAGTTCACTTTAATATTTCTTGAAGGGCTTATCACAAACTTCCTTTAGTTTTTGTTTGTCTGGGAAACTCTTTATCTCTCCTTCTTCTATTCTGAATGACAATCTTGCTGGATAAAGTATTCTTGGCTGCATATTTTTCCCATTCAGCATGTTGAATATATCCTGCCATTCCCTTCTAGCTTGCCAAGTTTTTGTGGACAGATCCACTGTGAACTTGATCTATCTTCCCTTGTAGGTTAAGAACTTTTTTTCCCCTTGATGCTTTCAGGATTCTTTCCTTGTCTGTATATTTTGTGAATTTGATTATGATATGTCTTGGTGATGACCAGCTTTTGTTGAATCTAATAGGAGTTCTCTGTGCTTTTTGGATTTTGATGTCTGTGTTCTTCCCCAGATTAAATAAGTTTTCAGCTATAATTTGCTCAAAGAAACTTTCTGTCCCTTTTTCTCTTTCTTCATCTTCTGGAACTCCTATAATATGAATGTTATTAAGTTTTAAGGAGTCACTGGTTCCCTAGGTCTACCTTCATGATCCAATACCTTCCTTTCCCTCTTCTTTTCACCTTCATTATTTTCCATAATTTTATCTTCTATATCACTGACTCATTCCTCTGATTCATCCATCCTCATTTTCATGGCATCACTTTGGGTTTGCATCTCAGTTATAGCATTTTTTTTTTATTTCAGCCTGACTAGATTTTAGTTCTTTTTTTTTAATTTTTTCTAATGTTTATTTTATTTTTGACAGAGAGAGACAGAGCATGAGTGGGGGAGGGGCAGAGAGAGAGGGAGACACAGAATCAGAAGTAGGCTCCAGGCTCCCAGCTGTCAGCACAGAGACTGACGTGGGGCTTAAACTCACAAACCATGAGATCATGACCTGAGCCAAAGTCGGATGCTCAACCGACTGAGCCACCCAAGCGCCCCTAGATTTTAGTTCTTTTATCTAGTGTCTTCTATGCTTTTCTCAAGCCCAGCTAGTATTCTTATAATTGTTGTTTAAAATTCTAGTTCAGACATCTTACTTATATCTGTATTGATTAAATACCTGGCCATAACTTCTTCCTGTTCTTTGTTTTAGGGTGAATTCCTCCATCTTTTCATTTCTTCCAGGAAAAAAAAAAAAGCTAGATCCTAGGTGTGTTTTGGTCTGCTTGTTAAAAGAAGCTAGATTCAAAAAATAATAAATGAATAAAATTTAAATTTAAAAAAATTTTTTAATTTAAAAATTAAAAATTAAAATTAAAATGAAGCCAGATCTTATTTCCTCTAGAGGTGACTCTTTGCAGCACTCTATAATCAGTAGACTTGGTGCTCTCCAAGGCTCTGTGCTGGTTTTCTGGGGAAGGGGTCAGTTGTGTTGATTCTCAGGCAAACTTGTCCTATAGAGATGCATCTCCATGGCACAGGGGAGCAGGGTCTTGGGGTAAGTGTCTCTGGTCTCCACTTGGTGGTGCTGTTTAGCTCACTGAGGTCAGTCAGTGAGGTCAGTCTCTTTTTAAGAGAGTTCTAATTCCTCCTTGCCCCACAAGTTCTTTTCTATCATAGGTATGTTTAACCAGTGTGGAAGTATGATGTTATGTGTCATATTAGGATAAAATTAGCAGTGAAACCAGCGGGAGCAGAAAACATTCACTCTTTGGTCCCCCTTTACTGCTTTACTGCTAGGGAACAACTTAAAGCAGGGTGGCTTTCCTTTCTTTCTTTTCTTCCCTGAGTCAAACAAATATGCCTGTAAACCTTGAGCCCAGTTAAATTTCCTCTGTGAACAGGTATAGGAGGGAAAGGAAAAGAATGTCAGTTTCCCCCTGAAATATAAAATAAAAAATTTAATACTTTATAGATTTCATATGGGGGGCCAAGGAGTCTGGTTATGGTTTCAAACTCTTTAAAAACAAGATTAGCCCCCAGAAGATCAAAGGTCAAGGTTGCCATATATACAATCACAGAGTTGTGGACAGCAAGCATACTTCAGCAATCTCATGAGAAGGATGGATCTGTTGGCTTTTGGAGAGGATTTGGGGAATTATTGTAAGTCTGGTGCTTAGACCTTTTTCAAAGCAGCAATCTCTCTCTCTCTCTCTCTCTCTCTCTCTCTCTCTCTCTCTCTAAACTACCTCCAGCCATTGATATTTGGTTGAGTTCATGGGGTCAAAAAAATCTCCTAAGATAGTAGCAGACAAATAGTGTTTCTCTTTCCTCATCCAGGACAGTGGGGGGTACAACCTTCTGAAAGGATGGGCTTACATATCCCAATAGCCAATCCTTTTACCAGTCTTCCCACTCAGGTTAGGGTAGAGGCACTGAAAGAAAATTTCCCCTTAAAAATATTAATGGAAAATACTAAATGAGCATTTGGGAGCCTCTAGTATCAAGAGCTGCACTGGAAAGAAGCAGAGCAAGGGAGGAGGGTAAAAGAGGAGGAAAATGAAGTGAGGGAGAAAGAGGAGAAGGAGGAATTCCCCAGCCCTAAAGAACATATCATCTAAGCAAGATAACAGTAGAGATAAGGTTGAAGTAAAAGAAACCATTCAGATGCTTAGTCGTGACTTAAAACCAAATACAGTCTATGGACATAGCAGGGAATAATAATTAGCAAATTTCTTAATTAGGATATTTCTTAACCTTCTAGAGTCAACTTTAATTTTTTTCATACAACCAAGAATTCTTGCTACTTGCTAAATACAGAAACACCCATGTACAAATGTGAATGAATTTCCACCAACGTGTTTGCGTTTCACCATCTCACATTTCACCACAGGGACTCAGGTTCAGTCAATGTCATGCTGTGATTCCCACAAGTATGGTATAGGGTAGAAGTGAAGCTAGCATTTTCCTTTCAGATAAATGTATAATTAAAATCCTGATTCATGGATTTGCTAATTGAACTTCCTGCTGTGGACATAGGGCATTCTTGGCAGGAAGAATAAGGAACTGTTCCAAAGGGCTCAAATTGCTTTTTTTTTTTTTTTTAACTACTTCAATTTGCCTGTCTTTGAACAGTGATTGGAAATAAAAGAATGTGAGTGGGAGTTAATTCAAGAGGGAGATAAAGGAGATAAATGATTGTAGAAATGTGATAGGTGTTTCTCAAATGAAAAGAAGTTGGAAGTGGAGTTTATCTACTATAACAGAGCTCTCTGTTCCTGAAACCCAAGAAGTCATTAAGCAGGAAAGAATTTGCTCTTTGTTTCCATCATGGCATGGACAGTACTGTCAACTCCTAACCAACCCCAGATGTTTGTACTCTTACTAAGTCACCAGGCCGTATGTCAATAGCCCACATCCTGCTCTTAGCAATGGGGTTTGGAAATTAGGAGAATATCCCCGGTCCCAGGCTACTCCTGAACAGTACCACTCTGGAAGGCCACCTCTTACTCAGGCTTTTCAACATCTGCACAAATGTCTTGAGGATCTGGTTTTCTCCATTCCTCTTCCTCTCCACTCCAAACTCTGAACATGAGCTAGCTGGCCGGGTACTACTTGGTAACCTCATTAAACATTTTTAGTTCTTAAACTCAGGTGATAAAAAAAAAATTAAGAGATTTTATTTCTATAACAACTCTGCCTCCAAGCCTCTATTCTGTTGGATAAGCAAAAAAAGAAGAAACTTCAGTTTTTCTTGGAATCCCCTCCCTGCCAGATAACTTCCCAGGATTTGGCTACAGTTATTATGAAGGCCCAACACTCCAGGGTCATAGGTTTTGTTCAGATGGCTACCATCCCTATGGACATGACCCCTTCAGTTCTGGTGACTCTCTATGGCCATGCTTGAGGCATGGTAGTCTGCATCAGGGCTGCCTATGATCCAGATGCAATCCGTGACCAATAAGGATATGTTACACTTATGAATAATTATGCTGGTTTCCATCTCTTTCCAATTTTGGTTTTCTGACAATTTTAGCACAGCACTTTCAAAGCCATTTCTCTATTCCGCAAGCCGCTGGATCTGCCAACCTATCCACTAAACTCTCAATGCCTACCTGGAAATGGATCAGACTTACTGCCCATTTGGTCTTCATCTCCAGTGGCTGGTATCTTTGTATAAATGTTCCCTCACTAACTTTCCACTAAAGCTTTTATTCTTTACCTCTGAACTCAGTTGCCCCCTTCATTCTCAGCATGTGTACAGCCAGCTAGTCATATAGACTATCTAGTCATGTAGTCTAATTTAGCATTCCCAATGTCTGTCCTGGTCTATGTAATGCTAATTCTGTGAGATGTTGATAAATATTATAAGAAAAAAATCACATCACTGTAAAGTGTTAGAAATTCACATCATTGAGAAGTTCTGGTGATGTACAGCAGGTAAGGGGGCAAAATTTTGTCTATTTAGGATTTTCAAACTTATTTTAACATGGGCCCTTTTTGTCATGTGATGTCTATTATTAATATTCCACTGAGCTTTATCTCTTGCAACACATTTTGGAATATGTTGATATAACCCACTGTGGGAACAAATTTTGAAATGATGTGTGGAGGCCACACCAGCAAGGAAGTCATCAGTAGACTGACCAATGTATGTTAAGGAAGACTTTGAGAATAAAGAGGGTCTAGGGCTTGATCTCAAGAAAGTAATGGGTACAACACAGAGAAAGAAAGCAAGGGGTGCTTTCAGATTAGTGATCTCCAGGAAAGGTAAGTCTGAAAACTCTTAGACTGCAGTGAAAGTCAGAAGAGACTGTGTGAGACATGTTGTGTGGATAGCAACATTTTTAAGGTAAATACTCTCAGTACTGAGATCCTGCTGACAGCGGGAATGACTAGGAAGGAGAGGAACCAGTAAATCACCAAATGAGCAACATACCACATCTGGTATGGGGTTCTTGTAACGTTTTAGATTTAAAAGTAGACTATTCTAAAGTCAGAAATTACACCTTATTATCCAAAAAATAAGCTTCTTTTTCAATTCTTTGTTCCTTCTGAGCTTAATATTTCACATTCTGATTAAACACTCCTCTATCTGCTTTCATCCTTAAAAAACCACTGTACAACTAAAATACTACTTGAAAGAAAATGGTGTCCAGACTTGTTATTTACCTTTCTGATTGTACCATAATATAAGCACATTTATCTCTCCAGGGATTTGTAGTGTAAACTGAATAAATCTCTCACTTTAATAATACAGCCCCATGGTAATTTAAATCTCAGCTATTTCCGAAATATCATATCGGTAAAGTAATCCTACCACACAAGGTTTTCCTTTTCACACATATGCCAAAATGAGATGTACCCGCTAAATTGTACCCCAGGTGCTGAACAGCAGTCTGTTATTATTAAGAAAGGTTGCAAAGATACCTGCTCTGCCAAGTGTTTGCATATATCAATCTCTAAAAGCTTGAGATAACAGACTATCTGTTGTGTGTCTTATGATAAAAGCACCTACTTTGTTATAAACAGGCAATAAACGGCATATGCAACACAAGTGACGCTAATCCCTGGCTAGTCTTTTTGCCTTCATAATTGGGTGACTGTTGTTTCCCAGAAAGCAGGTAGGATTAATTTCCCATAAAACATAAATAACAATTTTTCTTTAATGCCTCCCTCAACCCTAATATAGCCACATATAGGACTCACTTCTACTCAAAGAATATATAAACTCTTTTCTTGCCCAATGTCAAATCCTTACCCTGCTAAGGAAACTTCACGTCAAAAGACCTCACTGTTCAAAGAAAAGCTCCTTTCATTGTAGAAAAGTCTTCAGAGACACTAGAACTACAATGACATATGCAGCTTTATTAACATAAGGGATTTCAATTCACATTTTCATCCTTCACTGTTGCAAATCCCTCACACAGCAAACTCTGGGACTATGACATTGGCAGAACTCTACAACTGACTCATGCCCTCCCAGGAATTATATTCTTTGGCATGTAAATTATTTATTTTGTTGTTCCTTTTCATAAATGTTCTTCCCCAACCAACTCTTTGTTAATTACCACACTGGTTGAGTGACTGAATTCAGAATTTCATTAAAATCCCTCAGTAACAATAATTAGTTTGAGCATTCACCCATATAGATTGCATACCTGCAAAAAGACGGAAAAGAAATATTTTTAAGACAAACTCATTTGTTTCCCTTCACTTCCCTATTTAAGAGGAACTGCAGCCCCCCCCCCACCCCACCAAAATATAAATAAAATTTATTACTTCATTCCTTCTATCAGAAAATATCTATTAAGTGCCTCCTTATTAATTAAATCCTCTGTTAAATCTTGGGGAAAGCAAAGGTTATATATAACTCAAACCATGCACCAAATCCATGCACCCAATTGAGTGGTTCTCAACTGGGTATGATTTTGCCTTTCCCCCTGGAAGGGGTGGGGCAGGAAGGGGGAGGGAGGGTATGGGGGTAGGTTACTGGCATATACTGGGTAGAAGCCAGGGAGGCTGCTAAACATCCTACAATGTACAGAAGACTCCACAAAACAAAGATTTATTCAGCTCCAAATTTCAATAGTGCTGAGGTTGAGAAACCCTATCCCAAATCGGAAATGTGGTTATATAATAATTTGAAATACTAACTTACTTTTGTTCCCCATTTTTTTTTTTCCTTTCTCTTCTACCGAAATTAAATAGGTTAAGTCAGTTCTATGTGCCTTGCCTCAGGGCAAATAGATGCAGGGCAGGAAAAGAGAAGCTTACAAGGCTTTCCAATTTTTATGGGAAGAGGATTTAAGAGCACAGATGGAATTTCTAGTAGAAACTTGAAAGAGGAGAGATCTCCCCAAGTTTGGAAAGGGTTGCCTCTTGCCTAGGGGAAGAGAGAAGACAGGAAGAGGGTCTGTGTGTCTCAAGTACAGGGGCCTCACTTATTGGCAGCACTCTGAATCAGAAAGAGAGTAGTGGTCATGGGTTGCAGCTGGATCATGGGAAGCCCTGCTGAAGACTCCTATGCCCCAAGTATGGCTGTAGAAAGCTACCAGACCTGAAGAGGTCATGTCCACAGGGATGGTAGCCATCTGAACAAAACCCATGATCCCAGGGTGTCAGGCCCTCATAACTGTAGCCAAATCCTAGGGAGTTATTTGTGGGGAAGAGTTCCAAGGAAAACTGAAGTTGCTTCTTCTTTTTACTTATCCAGCAGAACAGGGGCTTGGAGACAGAGTTGCTATAGAAATAAAACCTGTTAAATTTTTTGAACACCTGAGCTTATGAACTAAAAAATTTAACAGTACTTTGGGAAACAAGACTAACACAAAGAAAACAGGAGTTGATTAGTGAATCTTCAGTGTTAACAATGCCCACAATCTCAGAGACTTACAATAGTAAACATCTACGTAGTGCTCATGTTTCACCTCAACTACTGCCGCACCACATGTTTTCTCATTTTAGGACTCAAGCTAAAGGAGCAGCTCCTGTGTGCAACACACCATTTTTGTAGCTGAAAGGATGAGAGAGAGAGCTGACAGAAACAGTTTCTCTAAGAAGAACATAGGCTATGTCACATTTGTTCACACTCCATTGGCCAAGGCAAGTCACATGATCAAGCCCAACCTCAATGAAATAGAGATGGATAACCTCTTACAGGGAAGAGGCAACAAATTGCAGACAATATCAATAATTACCACAGAGAACAAACATCAGAAAACATACTATAACGATGGCCTGAAATGAGACACTGTTGGAATCCTGAGAAAGTGAATGATAGAATGGTCAGGAAAAGCACTACGGACTATATGGACATTGAAGTGGGAACAAAGAAAGGAAACAGACCTCATCTGATGTCCTACCATGTGCCAGGAACTGAACTCTGCCTCTCATGTTTCCTCAGTTAACTCAACCATACTCTGAGAAAACAAACTCATTAACTTGTCTGTCATCATTCAAACAGTATTAAATACCTGATTCTAAAATCCACATTCTTTCCAGTACATGACACAAGGAGCAAAACTTAAGATAGTTCAAAGGAAGAGAGGATGGTATTGCAGGCAAGAGAAAAGCTAAGAACATAGTCACAGAGGCAGAACTTTCATTTTCACATGACAGTAAATACCTGCCCTAATCAGAAGAGCAGGCTGAGTTAGAGTTGTAAGAACTCAAGATTAGCAGGAGAGATAAAGTCATGGAGGGCCTTTATAGCCCAGAAGAGTAATAAGAGAAGAAATGATAGATTGGGGTCGAGCCATCTTGCAGTTAATAGCTAGGTGAACCTGGGCAACTGTCTACAGGCTCTGAAGTGGAGTTCACTCATTTATAAAATGGAAAGATGTGGATAAGAGAATGCAGTAACAGATGATTGCTAATTCTCTTATAGAGGCAATGCATAAGGGTCTAGTAGACTTTAGGGGAAGGTCATTGACTCAACCTCTTGCTTTTTTCCCTTCCCAATTCCTAGGTTTCCCAAGCCCCAGGCTGCAAGGGATGTTGGGAAGGATGGGAGACCCACCACACTCACAAAGACCTGATTGTGAGAATGGGGAAAGCAGCCAAAAATTCTGACTTTCTGTAAGAAAGCACTATCTCTGACATGATGAATGAGGTGTTTAAGAGCCATAAATATGGCAGGGAGATGCTACACAAAATGGAAGGTGGGGAGCTAGCATCAGAAAAGGCAACCAGAGGGATTTTGCAGTCATTTTGGTGGGGAGGCTTGGATGGGGCATTTAGAAAACACTTCCAAGGTGACAGTGGAAATGTACAGGTTTGGGAGTGTTAATTTAGGGTGTGAGATCAAAACTGGCCTCCCTTCTGAAATAGAGTCTTGAAATAATTTGTGAGTGACTCAAATCCTGCCCCCTTCACCTCCTCAGGGTGAAAACTGTTCTGTGCTTTTTAACAAGTCAAACAATCAGAACGTTGGCCACTTTAAAGTGCTCTAATACCGCACAGATGGCAGTTGTCACTCCAGTAAATTAGCTAAGTATATTTTAGGTACAGTTGTAAAGGGCCCATTATTTACAGCAGCGCTGGAAGTGCCAGGCACCCTGTGGTTGTGCATTGAATATGGAATGATAGCGATTGCCTATTAAAAGTTTTACATTTGAGTCCCACAGTTTTGCCTCCTGGCTCAACAGGAAAAAAAACAATGACTTTTCTACAGGAAAAGACACAAAATACATTCTCTAAACCATGCCACCTGAAATATGACACATTTCCAAAACCTTAGGTGACTTTTAATCCCAAAAATTCAAATGTCAGAGTGAGGAGTGTGGGATACTAGTCTAATTGCCACCTTGAATATGTATCCAAACTAGAAGGCAGACAGCAGATGAAATTCAACATCTTTGTGGAGAGGAAAAGGGAAAGAGCCAATCCCCCCAGTAGAAATGTATAAAGCATACAACACTCAAAAATCAGTTTTAGCTGGAAATTTGAGATTAAAATATACCAGAAATGGGATCTGGAAGGAAAAAAACTATGCCAGCTCTCAGCTATGGTCAGCATTCAATACAGGTTTGCTCCCTCCAAAGATTGTGCTCTCACTCAGAGATAAACCATAAACAGATGCCTCCAGAATTTTTTCTATTAATTTAGCTCACAACAGTTGGTCTGTTATGACTTAGGATTTGAGGGGATACAAATGAAAAGGAAAAAGTGAGCTTTATATTTGAAGAATGGAAATGGAGAAGAAGGGGCATTTAAAAGACATTTCAAGATCAGTGAAGGATTAAACATAAGAATTATTAAATAACCACACAAGGGAGAGACCTACACAGTTCTGTAGACAAGAGCTGTACTGAGACAGCAACATGAACTGGAAAACTCTCGAAGCCTTGGTCCAGGTCTGCTGCCAATGATGTGGGCTTCATTTTCATTTCATCATTATGCCAAGCACTGTGTGCCAGGCACCATGCTAAGAATAGAAAACGTGATACTGTCCCCACATATAGGAGGAGACCATGATAGGGGTATGAACCATATGACTATAGAGAGAGCCAATGGACAGTGACAACTCAGGCCTCTGGCAATGCCAATATCCAACATCCTACATCCTCTGAGCTCAGAGAAGAGCCCGGTCAGTATGGGCTGAAATTGACAAGGAAGTCTTTTTTCTTTTTTTTTTTTTTTTCAACGTTTATTTATTTTTGGGACAGAGAGAGACAGAGCATGAACGGGGGAGGGGCAGAGAGAGAGGGAAACACAGAATCAGAAACAGGCTCCAGGCTCTGAGCCATCAGCCCAGAGCCCGACGCGGGGCTCGAACTCACGGACCGCGAGATCGTGACCTGGCTGAAGTCGGACGCTTAACCGACTGCGCCACCCAGGCGCCCCGACAAGGAAGTCTTTATCATGGGATGAGACTTGAGTTGTGTCTTGAAGAACAGGTAGGACTTGAATTACAGCAGCCTGGAGGGTGGAGCGGGAGAGTGGGGACTGGGGAGGCAATGTAAACAGAAGTGAAGGAAGTAAAATGAGGAGTGAAAAGAGATAAATTGGAGTCAGATTAAAGGAAACTTAAAAACTAGGTCAAGAAGTTTGGAACTTTTCCTCTGAGGAAACCAATAGACTGTTTTGGTTTTGGTTTTCTTTTTTAGCTTGGATCATAGAATTTGATGAAAACAATATACTGGGAGGACTGAACTTATTAATAATGTCAAGCACAGGATAGATTGAAGCAATAGGGACCAAAGAAAGGAGATGAGCAGAAGATAACTGCAATAACCCACTGGGTCTTGACCCAGGGGTGTGGAGTTTAAACAGAAAGGAGTACGGGTCCTCTGCCAAGATGAGATAGATTTCAAACAGAAGGATGGACAAGACCTGGCAAGTGACCAGAATTATAGGAAAAACAATAGAGGATCCAAAGTGTCTCAGAGATCGTAAGGCTAGGTAAGTTGGGTAGTAGTAGAAAAATTACAAAATTTTTTTAAATGAGAAAGGAACATGTGAATATGGACAGGTGACAAACTTGTCTATAGTGATGCCAAATTTCAAATGATATACAGAGAAGGGATGGTTTTGCAGTTGATATCTATCTACTGCACATCTTTATTTTTAGAACCATCTATGAATCGTAAAATGCCTTGGCTTACCTAAAAGACAAACTGCTCCATTTTCAGCTGTTTGTGTATTAATTAACCTTCAGCCTGGTCATTTACAGACACACTTGTATCCTTGCTATAGTTAATTGTAGGTACGGCACAAGGTCACTCTTACCAAGAGAGAGGTTCAATTACAATGCATATTCCATTGTTTTAATCACGGTTCTCTACACAAAGATATACACAGACGAGATTGAAAAAGTAACTGCATTGCCTTCCCCCCAAAGAAAAATCCATTTACCTGAACCAGGTAGCACAATTATCATCATAGTGACATCCCTGGAAAGAGAGACTGGATGACAGGGTAGAGAAGCAAATTCCTTAAGCACCCACAGTCTCAGAGAATGAGCAGAAGAAATGGCAAGAAGTGAGTCTTTTTGGAGAAAAGACATAAAATATGGCATTCCCAGGAAACAAAGAGGAGAACGACGATAAGACAAAATGGCAAAGAAGGAAAAAACCAAGTGACTAGTACTGTTCTTTGAGCAGTAACATTTGAAAACTTTTCAAAACTCATTTTTCTGAGTACTTGGGGAAAAATTAAGAAATAAAAACAAAGGTACCTGGGTGGCTCAGTCGGTTAAGTGTCTGACTTCAGCTCAGGTCATGATCTCACAGCTGGTGGGTTGGAGCCCTGCGTCAGGCTCTGTGCTGACAGCTCAAAGCCTGGAGCCTTCTTCGTATTCTGCGTCTCCCTCTCTTTCTGCCCCTCCCCACTCATGCTCTGTCTCTCTCTCTCAAAAATAAACAAACATTTAAAAAAAAATTAATAGAAAAAAAAGAAAACAAGCAGAAGTCAGATAAGACCTTTTGGGAGGTGAATATTTGAAAGAAAACGTGAATGCTTTCAAATCTCAGATTCCACTAGAAATTATCAAACAGATCATTTTCTTTAGCCTATTCAATATACTTTTGCAAGCTAAAGACTATGATTTACAGTTTAGCCCTTCTTGGAAATACTTAGCATCTCTTAAAGAGCTAGCACATTAAGGGGCGCCTGGGTGGCGCAGTCGGTTAGGCGTCCGACTTCAGCCAGGTCACGATCTTGCGGTCTGTGAGTTTGAGCCCCGCGTCGGGCTCTGGGCTGATGGCTCAGAGCCTGGAGCCTGTTTCTGATTCTGTGTCTCCCTCTCTCTCTGCCCTTCCCCCGTTCATGCTCTGTCTCTCTCTGTCCAAAAAATAAAATAAACGTTGAAAAAAAAAAATTAAAAAAAAAAAGAGCTAGCACATTAAAATATTAAAACTGTTAGCTTCATTTCCTAGTTATTTTCTTATAGGAATTTTTGAGACCCCCCCCCTTTCAGATTTGCATAAATGGTTAAGAACTTCTTGAAACCCAGCAAAACAGGCATTCCACTGAATTTGAGAGAGGTTACAACCTTTATTTTTAGTTTCTTCTACAGATGGGCTATCTAATCTAAAGACACCTTCCTATTTTGTCCTTGATATATCCATGCCCATCCTTCAGGCACAGACTGCTTCTACTAATAAACTGTTCAGCATCAGAAAGACTGGAGTCTCTACTGGGGTTCAAGCATCCTCTTGGGTTCATTACTCCCCATTTCTCAATTTACACGGGATTTCACACATGGAAAACATCTCACACTCAAACAATAAAAATATTATTAAATTATTGAATAACCTGGAGATTATCCAGCCGTCATTTTGTTCAAGGAAAAAGAAAAGGGGACAATGCAATTACTTAGAAGAGAAAACATGTTCACACAGCTACTTGGAGTTTCCCATGAGCCAGAACATCACCTGGCTGTTTATCAGAGTCCAGAAGATGGCAATTCCCTGTTAATGAAGAAGAGCAACCTTCTCAGGTAAAGAAGTTTGACAATTGGAGCCCCTCCAACCCACTAACAGTCTTGCAGAATGGGACACTCTCTCTGATGAGTTCCAATCCTCTCCAAAAAGGAAAACTCACATGCTCGAATCTGATCAATCGTCAAACCTAAAAATACTCATTTCAATAGGACAAAACTATAATAGTACTTCCCTTACTCCAACTATCAGCAGACTCATAGATGTCTATCCATGGATCCATGCTCAGCAATTTAGCAAAAACAACAAGAAAATAATAAACATGAAAATATATAAATAATAATTGTTTTCTGGGATCCCTGCCTGGCTCAATCAGTGGAACGTGTGACTCTTGATCCCAAGATTGTGAGTTTGAGCACCATGTTGGGTATACAGATCACTTAAAAACAAAATCTTAAAAAAATAATGGTTTTCTTATTTTTCATTGGCTTTGTATATTTTCAGAAAAAAAAAAATACTTCTTAGGAACATAGATCCAAGCTGACTCAAGCCTAATGACTTCACTTCAAAATCCAAATGAAGATGGCTCTTACCTACCTTTTTGTCAGCTTTTATTTGAGTTCAGTATGGTGTCATTTTTCTGTGGGATAGACTGTTCATTGTCCCACAGTACCCATTCTCCCCTCCATTCTTATTATAACAGAGCATCAAAGTTTTAGCTAGGTACATGGCCATTCAGCATAAGTAATACAGTTCTCTGTTAATTATGTGACTAATTCCTCACCAGTAGGATGGGAGTAAAGTGATGTGGGCCTTCAGCTTCACTGAGGGTCCAGTGTGAGTGTGTCAGTGGTCCCAACTCAGACATTTTGAGTTCAGCAGTATCAGTAGTGGTGTTTCACTCTAGAATGATTGGGGCATTGTCCTGGCTATCTACTGCTAAGCCTGATTCTCTATCCTCTCCCAAAATACTGTTAGCTGTCTGACATCCTTTTTATAAGCTCTTTTCCTACTTAAATTAGCTAGAGTTGGTTTATAGTGCTTGCAGCCAAGAACTCTGAGATTCAGATACCGTTCTAGGCTTCCATGTGAATTAACATGTGTGGTCCCTGCCCTTGAGGAGTCATCAAGGTCCAAGGATGAGTTTTTTTCTTTAGCACCTTCCTGCCAACTGGAATCCCTGCAAATGAGATTAATCTGAAAATGAGATTAAAGTAATAAAACATTTTTTTCCTTATTTATGTGTATTTAATATGAAATTCTCAAGCTCAGTTACAGGTTTTTAAATTCCACAGTGTATTTCAAGGTTTTATTTTTTTTTAATATGAAATTTATTGTCAAATTTGTTTCCATATAACACCCAGTGCTCATCCCAACAGGTGCCCTCCTCAATACCTATCGCCCACCCTCCCCTCTCTCCCACCCCCCATCAACCCTCAGTTTGTTCTCAGTTTTTAAGAGTCTCTTATGTTTTGGCTCCTTCCCTCTCTAGCCTTTTTTTTTCCCCTCCCCCTCCCCCACGGTCTTCTGTTAAGTTTCTCAGGATCCATGTAAAAGTGAAAACATATGGTATCTGTCTTTCTCTGTATGACTTATTTCACTTAGCATCACACTCTCCAGTTCCATCCACATTGCTACAAAAGGCCATATTTCATTCTTTCTCTTTGCCATGTAGTATTCCATTGTGTGTATAAACCACAATTTCATTATCCATTCATCAGTTGATGGACATTTAGGCTCTTTCCATAATTTGGCTATTGTTGAAAGTGCTGCTATAAACATTGGGGTACAAGTGCCCCTATGCATCAGCACTCCTGTATCCCTTGGGTAAATTCCTAGCAGTGCTGTTGCTGGGTCATAGGGTAGACCTATTTTTAATTTTCTGAGGAACCTCCACACTGTTTTCCAGAGCGGCTGCACCAGTTTGCATTCCCACCAACAGTGCAAGAGGGTTCCCTTTTCTCCACATCCTCGCCAGTATCTATAGTCTCCTGATTTATTCATTTTAGCCACTCTGACTGGCATGAGGTGATATCTGAGTGCGGTTTTGACCTGTAGTTCCCTGATGAGGAGTGACATTGAGCATCTTTTCATGTGCCTGTTGGCCATCTGGATGTCTTCTTTAAGGAAGTGTCTATTCATGTTTTCTGCCCATTTCTTCACTAGATTATTTGTTTTTCAGGTGTGGAGTTCGGTGAGCTCTTTATAGATTTTGGATACTAGCCCTTTGTCCAATATGTCATTTGCAAATATCTTTTCCCATTCTGTTGGTTGCCTTTTAGTTTTGTTGATTGTTTCCTTTGCAGTGCAGAAGCTTTTTATCTTCATGAAGTCCCAATAGTTCATTTTTGCTTTTAATTCCCTTGTCTTTGGGGATGTGTCAAGTAAGAAATTGCTGTGGCTGAGGTCAGAGAGGTTTTTTTCCTTCTTTCTCCTCTAGGGTTTTGATGGTTTCCTGTCTCGCATTCAGGTCCTTTATCCATTTTGAGTTTATTTTTGTGAATGGTGTAAGAAAGTGGTCGAGTTCTGCATGTTGCTGTCCAGTTCTCCTAGCACCATTTGTTAAAGAGACTGTCTTTTTTCCATTGGATGCTTTCCTGCTTTGTCAAAGATTAGTTGGCCATACTTTTGTGGGTCTAATTCTTGGGTTTCTATTCTATTCCACTGGTCTATGTGTCTGGGTTTTTTTTAAGTTTTTTTTAAACTTTTTTTTAAAGTCTTATTTATTTATTTATTCTGAGAGAGAGAGAGAGAGAGAAAGCAAGCATGAGTGGGGGAGGGGCAAAGGGAGAGAGAGAATCCCAAACAGTCTCCACACTGTCAGTGCAGAGCCCAGCATAGGGCTCAAATTCACAAACTGAGATCACCACCTGAGCAGAAACCAAGAGTTGTAAGCTTACTTGACTGAGCCACCGACACGCCCCAGTAACGAAACATTTCTTTAACAAACATGTCAGTATATTTAGATTCCAGCATCTTAGGCCTCTGCAAGTGGCAAATCTCTGTTCACAGCACACTTATAATTTATTTGTTTAAACGGTAGTACTGCCACCGTTTAAACTTTGTAGGAATTGAGAATCACCTTTAGCCTGACACTTATTCTGTTTTTGTTGTTTTATGAAAATGTGTGTTTCAAAATTCAAAGATTACACAATGAAAAATTATTTACTTCTCAACCTTTCTCTTGGTTTCCTAGTTCCCTTCCCTAGAATCAGTACTCTACCTTGTTTCTTCAAATTCTTCTAGAGATGAGATAATACAGACATGTAGATACAGAATGCTTACAAGCTTATAAATTAATACATATGCATATCCTTTTTTAACAAAGGTTGAAGCACACTCTTCTGTACCTAGTTTTTACACTTAATATCTTAGAGATTGTTCCTTATCAATATATACAGCTCTGCCTCATTCTCACTAATGATGGAATAGTGTTCCAGTTTATGAATGCTCTATAATTACTTAACCTGTCTCCTATTGTCGGATATTTGTTTCCTCTAATCTTTTCCTGTTGCAGTAAATGTTCTGTACAAGATTCTTTCTGTGCTTTTAGGAGTGTGTCTGTCGAATAAATTCCAAGAAGTGTAATTGTGGCTCAGAAGTCAAGTTCATTTATACTTGATAAGCATTTCCAAATTGCCCTCCAAAGAGGTGTGTATATTTATACCCTCTTAAACAATGCATGAGAGTATCTGGTCCCTCTTTTCCACCTCTTCCCCCTTTTTAGCTATCTCTAGTGATGGTAAATTTGTATCTTTTAACAGGTTTAACTTCTCAAAACTGCACCCAAGTCATTTGAGGCCTACCCTGATAAATAAAAGCATCACCTTGCCAGGTAACACCATTCTGAGTACAAGAGGAGTTGTGACTCTAAAATAATTAAATGACTTCCCTTGTTTGGTCTGTAAAGTGATTCTGAAGTTGGCTCCAAAAGAAGATCAAAACATATTCTGGGCAACAGTACCATCACTCAAACACGTGCACTGCCTCCCAAAGGGATATGGTCGAAGGAGACAACGTTCAGTCAGCAGTCAAAGCTCTGGTCTATGGATTTAACAATTCGTATTGCATCATAGTTATGCTACAAGCGAGGGATAAAGATCAAGTCATGGGGCTTCTTGGTGTCTGATTTATGCAAATGAGCATCATTACTTTATAGCCAATTTTTAATCTTTTATCCTTATAAATCCTCACAACTTCCTTGAGCTGAAGAAAGCAAGTGGCATCTTATCTTTGCTGAACCTAAGAATTCTAGAAAATCTCAGGGACTTGTTCACAATAGCCCTCTCTTACAATGCCACAGAACACAGTAACCAGTTTGCTTTCCTGTTGATGTAAGACACCCTGGTTTCCAAGGGTCCTTGGTACAAAAGTAGAAAGTGCTGAGGATTATGCACATGCTAATGGCATTATAATTAACTAAAATTCCTCCAAATGGAGGGTGAAGACTAGTAAAACTGAAGCATACATACTACTAGGAGTGTTGTAGTAATGTTTCACAACCAACTCTCAGAGAGGGAAAAATCACTCTTGCAGCATTTGCCAATAACTGTGGTGTAAACTCCTGCCAAGGCCAACTTCAGGTCACCTACATGATATCAACTGGCTCACAGAATTCCTGAGAATTCAGCAATAGGCTCTGCTGCTGGCAAAGCACACCACCGCATGGCAATCATAGTACCATCTGGATGTGTTACAGCATGAAATTTTTACCTGAAGGAAAGAACTCAACTCCCCTGGGCTTCAACATACTACACCTCTGACTTCTGTATTACCGTGGATTATTGTGTTCTTATTTCATATATTTCTGAACTCAAACTTTGCTTTAAGCTTCATTATCCCCAATGTACTGTGCTTCAAAGCATGTAACTTCAATTTTCATAAAAATATATTTTTTACATAGGTTGATATGTGAGTCTATTAATGTTCACTCATTCAGCACTTCCTTTCTAACTTTTTCTCTATCTCATAAATATGAAATGGGCAGAGAGCAGCAAGCATGTACAAGATCATTTTTCTGTATTTACATAATGAAAAAGTTACAAGTAATGTGAACAAAGGAGTCAAAAGGGAATTTAATACATAGCAATCCAGGACATCTTGATAGATGGGACATTTTGCAAGGAATCTGCTTAAATAGCTGTTGAGACAACACATTGCTCTTGAAAAGATCACTTTTTTAAACCACAAAAATGTTTAAAGATGATTTAACATGCCCAACAACTCAGTCTGTACATGTGTAAATGTGTAATATGCAAAGTGTGAGTATCAAGAAATAAAACTCTGTGGACTTCCTGATGACATCCTTCAAAGTAATCACCTCAAAGGACATATATATTCAGTCATGCTTCCATCGCCCAAAATGTTCCTAGAACTGCCTTCAGAGCAGTGTATAAATTACACAGGGGAATTAAGTTCATGCAAAGCTTTATAATCATATTTATTTAGATAAAAAATTAGAACCATCCAATTTCATGACGCATCTTATTTATCAGGCTTGATTCTAAGTGACTTGTAGATATTTCCAAAGACCAAATCCACCTTTAAAGAATAAAGATTTGTCAACATTCAAAAGGACTCCCTAAAAGAAGTTTCAGAAATGTTTCAAGCAGTGGCTGCTTTATTGAAGCAACTGTGTGACCTTCCAAGGTGAGGATCAGAAGGACACGACCCTCATTTGGATGTATATACTTTGGCACATTTGTTTAAAGTCTCATTGCATTACAGGAGGTCACATCATGTAGCACTGAAAAACATACCTGGGAATCATCTGTGTGTGATTTATTTCATTTATTCTAGATTTAGAAATCTAGAGGCACTACCACACTCTTACCTGGCCAAGAGGGCTAAACTAGGCACATCTGAGCTCTCTGAGCTGGAAAGTAGAGGCACCACAATATTAATTACTATTTATTTATGTAGAGAAGTGGAGAGAAGTAACACCCAGATAGGAAAACCATACTCCTGGGGAGAAATTATGATTCAACTGGAGGACTAATATAATCAACTCTATTCTTAGTTGAAAATACAATAGTGGTTTTCATTAAATAGAAATTTCACATGAAAAAATAAGAAGTTTTGGGGCATCTTGGGTGGCTCAGTCGGTTAAGCGTCCGACTTCAGCTCAGGTCATGATCTCACGGCTTGTGAGTTCAAGCCCCGCGTCAGGCTTTGCGCTGACAGCTCAGAGCCTGGAGCCTCCTCAGAGTCTGTGTCTTTCTCTCTCTCTCTCTCTGCCCCTCCCCCACTCACACTCTGTCTCTCTCTGTCTCTCAAAAATAAGTAAACATTTAAAAAAAAATAAGCAGTTTCATTATGTTTAACCTCTGCATACCTGCATAGTATCATGAGTCCTAATCCCTGATCTCTGTTCATGCATATTATGAGTCCTATAGGCCACTTCATTGCCCCATGCCCTATGCCCCACAACACAGAAAGCCCTGAAAGAGTTATCACATGGAAAAGAGGAGGAATGGAGCTGAGCCATGCCTGCTCTAAGAACAAGTTTCTGGTCCAATGTGCCAAGAGGAGTTGAATGCATCTTCAAAGGACTGTGTTACTCTCCATGACACCCTCAGATTTGGGGCTGTAGGAAAATAACTCAAAAAGCAAGGGGAGATTGTCACCTCTCCTTACTTTATATTAAAGCCCTTTACCTCCTTTATTTAATACATACTTCTTGAGTGTCCTTTAATATTGGCCAAAAACTCAGGAACCACTAGGCATGGCCCAGAACCTACTGGGAACATTCTCTTCCCACTAGGAAATATTTCTAGACATTAACTTCTGGGAAATGATAAAGTGCATACATTGCAAATATAAAGGGTTATATAAATACTTAACAATTGAAGCATTTCTACTACTCTGCCCACAAAGAGCCATTACCTCTGTCTTTATGACAGAAGGTTTAATGTCGCTGAATCTTGCTCAAGTGTAATATTCACTTGAACACTAAGGTCCAATTTTATAGTGCCAATTTTTTATTCCAAATCACAGTCACAATCCAATCCAATCCAAGTATTCTGATACCACATCTTCTATGAAATAGCTTTTCTTCAGCCATACCTACTTTCCGGCTCACTGCCTTCTTATATCCTCAGAGCCAGGTCTAGTGCTCAACTCGTGGTACATACACAATAAATTATGGGTGGATAGATGAACACTTCAAAATCTTGTGTCTTCTTATGAAAGGTGTCCCAAACAAGAGAAATAATAGTAATAACTACCATATGTGCAGGTGCTCTAAGTATATTATCTCCACCACCTTACAATGCTGATAAAATTATGATCTACTCTACATACAGGAAGCTGAGACTTGGATCAGTATCTTGCCCAAGAATTCAGAATTACTAAATGGCAAAGCTAGGATATAAACCCAATATGTTGGTCACTGGAATCAGAACCCTTAACCACTTTGGTAAATTGCCTCTAACCTCAGAAGTCCCCTCAAAGATAGACCGTCCTATAACGTAACAGTTACCAAATTCCTCATGTCCTCTCACGGATCCCCATGATGTTGTAATCTCGTATTACAACACATACCACCAAAGCTTCCAATACCACCCAATCATGACACCTTCATCTGCTTCCTGTCCACTTGCAGAGGTGAGATGATGCGTGCCAAGCCTTGGTCTTATCATCCATTCCGGGTTCACACAGATTCCAAGGGGAAAGGACCCTTCGTGGATCCTTCAAGGACCCTTCATTTCCCCTCATTTTGTTCCCTTAAGTGCTATAGGGCTAAGCCCCGCAACAATGAGCTATGTGAAGAACATTGTGCTGTATTCAGTATTGCCCCTTCCGCACGGACACCAGATGTGCTCTCCCCAGAACACTCTCCCACCCTTCATACAAATTGTCTCCTGGAGCCTGTAAGAACCTACAGTGGAGTTGCACTTAGTTAGAGACTTAGGTTCTAAAACCAGTGACTATGGCAAAATAAAATAAATAAAATTACCTTTAAAAAACATATGTATAATACATGTAAATAATTATGTAAATTATATATAACTAATATGTAAAAAAATTATATATAAATTATATCTAAATAAAATTATCATTAACATCACCCACAAAGTAGTGTTTATGATTTATTATATTCAATTCTGGGGTCAGAATTCTTATTTTGAGATTTAATTTTGAGAACCACTAAGCTAGAAGGAAAGTCTAAATGCAGATGCCTACACATTTCAATCATTCCACCTATCAGAATGGGAAAAAGTTCCTGCTTGCTTACAGGATTTATTTCATTCTTTTTTAATGTGTAATATCGTTATAACCTATTTAAAGGTGTGTTTGCTGTTGTGACATCTTATGCTAGGCAGGTTCTGAAGTCAGAGCAGGCTGGGTCCTTGACTAATGGCAGTGTGAGCCAATTACCTGCCCAGAAGGAACAAAAAGATCCAGGGATAAACACAGCTCAATGTCTCAAGCAGAGATCCCATCATGTTAAGAAGGAACAATGAGAAAACAACTCATGAGAAAATCAACCCCAACAACTTGCCTCTATCTTCCATGTCCCTGTTGCCTTTCTCTTATTTTTCTCCTTCCTTTCAATGTGTATATTTTTTCATTCCTTCCTACACGTATTCCTTTCATAACTATTTCTTGGACACCTTTATAAAGTGCCTAGTATTGGGCTCAGTCATTATGTAAATGTCCAAATTTGCCCAGACATTTTCTTTACCCTGAAAGTTTCATGTTTGTTTCCTTCTGTTTACTCATGGCCAGTCAGAGTTATTCAAAGAAGAAATAACACACTTGGATCCTCTGACACTGTGTCCCATTTTCAAATTCACATCTCCCAGCTCTTTTTATTGACTGAAGCTGTGAATGCCATAGAGATGCCATCTGGTTGAATTCTGAATTGTTTAAAGAAAGGACAAAATCTGAGGATGACCCAGCACAGCCAATAAAGCTGGGAAAAATCTGCTCTGTCCGTCTGCAGTTCAAGGCTCACAGACACCCCACCAGTATCATATATGGGGATTGCCCCTGAACTTCTATCCATAAGATAATCTCCAATCTGTTGCTTTCATTTTCTGAGTAATTCTCAAAAGTTTTAAGAAATGTTCACAATGGCCATTTTTATAAGAAAAAAAATAGTTTGGGGAAGAGTACAAAAGGAGTCCAACTTAAACTGGTAAAAGGCCAACACGAAAATCGAGCAAGGGTCCTCCCAAGATGAATAAGGAAGCCAGAAACTCTCCGGAGCTGGAAGTTAACTTGGTCATGAAGGCGAAGTCTTGAAAAAGAAAAAGCTGTAAAGCTTTGATTAAAATTCCCACTGCTGGTTATATTTATATGCCCATTCAGGTGCTCATAAAGGAAGGGCATTTTTATTAAGAACACTGTAGATCATTTTGAATACATTTCCCCGTACTTTTCTTTTCTCCTTCCTCCATCTTTCTATAATGACATAAATTAAAAGGCAGAGGCATCAGGTGATAATGATGGATTTTCTCAGCTATTTGGCTTATGCCGCAACAAACCTCAATATTATTTTAGCGATGTGAATTATTTGACCTAGAAGGATCAGCCTGTTCAATACATTCAGTGGTAGTGCTGAGGAATTAGCTTGCTTAGCCTGGGGCAATCAATAGATTGACAAACTAGCCTTTTTTAAGTCCTAGACCCTTTTTTATAGGAATATTAAGCTTGTGGTGTTCATACAACAAAGGAACTGAAGCCTGCACAAAAGCTTTCACAGCTGACAACACTCGCAGGACACTTTTATATCTTTAAAGAGGTTCTCATATACACAGACCCAGCCAAAGGCAGGCAGGAGGGGGGCTAAATAGACACAGCCATTCATCTGAAATAACTATGGACAGGTTTAAAAATACACAAACACAGGCTTGAACATCTGGGAAGGAAAAAAAAGTACTTTATGTGAATTATCCTGTGGCTGTTGCAACTTCAAACAATGCTCCTAGAGCTATTTTGAAAACATTATGTGAGAAGCAAAATAAGTGAGTAAAACATGAAAAGCCGTGGTAATGGGAAGAAGTGATATTCGTGCCCTTTCCCCAGATCTCACACAGGGCTTTCACCACCCAACCCACACTCCCCTGTGTCTGAAGGTGGAAAAGGATTTTAAGTTCATAGGAAGTTTGCCCTGAGACTACATAGAATCTCCTGACAAATCATCCCATTATGCGATTCTGGCTGGCTGCAGGAGGGCTGGAAAGGAAATGTCAGAGGAAGAGACGTCTGGGAGGCAGATTTTCAGGGAGGAAGATGCTGCCACTAGCTTTGTGATCAGTCACTGGGAACTGCTGAAATGCATTTCCCCTTTGAAAGCTAATATAGAATGGCAGTGTCTTCAGTCATTAAAGGCTACGGCAGGGAGGGGGCTTGCAATGGAAAAATGGGCTGCTTTCTCAAAGAAAATAAATATTCCTCCAGTAGACTCCTTCACCATTATCATGGACTTTCCCATTGTGGTAATGTTTATTGCTTTCCCCCTCTCCTGGGTTTTTTAAATGTCCCCTATTGAAAAGACAGAACTTCATGCAGTGAATTTTGATTAGAAGCTCATATCATTGCTCTCCTAATACCAAGCTGATGTTCAAAGGGTACTGTTACAGAGGCCCGTAATTCCTAGCTGGAGCAAACAAAGGCTATGATGAGTGACAAAACAGGCAAGAAATTATTCAATTAAAAAAGACAGTGTGAGCTATTTCTCCCTAGAACTTATTAACAGCCCTTCAACTGATCCCTCTGGTAGCCATGTAGGGTGAAATCGAGCTTTTCCAAGCAGCACACTGGAAGGCCAATGCCAGAGAAGGATGCTGGAGGAGGAAAGCCAGAGCTGGGGAGGAGCAGGCGCAGCAGTACCAAGAAACATTGATTACACTCCAAATCAATGCAAGATGCTGACAGGGCTCGGCAGTAGGAGAAGCTGGCAACCAAATTGCGTCTCCTGAGCCCTGCCCATCAGTAGGTGTTACTATTCATACATGCAAATCAACAAGCACTGAGCAGAGATTAAGAGAGAGGGAGGCAGAAGATGGCAAGAAGAAAAAGACTTCAGCTCAGGCTGCAGATCAGAGCAAAAAGCATTATCATAAATATAAAAACCGAAATTCTCCCTCCACTCTGGTTCACAGGTGCTTTGCTTTAAAAAAAAAAAAAAGTAAACCACAGATTCCTTTACGTCAAGAAACTGTGAAAATTTTGTTTTATCATTGAACAGCTGTTCTTTCAAGTTCTAGCTAAGTCCCCTAAATCTCTGTCTTGATTAGTCTAATTATGCAGCAGGGGTATCTATTAAAGTCTAATGCCGACCTTGAATTTAGTTCATCAGTATCCACAGCAATATCGTCATTCATTCTATTCCATGGGTCAGTCCTAGAAGTGCCAGGGGAAAATGCCTGAGGGTAATAAATCTAAGGGCATGTGTGACGTATATCAGAATTACTCAGATGCCAAGGTAACATACAGCAGAGAAAATCCCATGAGAAAATTCCTATTAGCATAGGATTTTTCCATGATGAAGTTTGCACTCAGGCTCCTTGAGACACTTTCCTGAGATGTTAAAAACTCTGACTTGTCACTATGATCGTGCACATGCAGCGTCACTGAAGACTGACTGATGGAGACAACAGGAAACCACAGCCAACGTCAAAAGAGTATCTTCTCCACCCTGGGGGAGTCACTGATAGGCCTGGGCATGAACACTCCACAAATCATTAGAAACACCAATATGAAGAGAATATTACTACCAACTGGGAGTAAGTGAATGGCCATTACCAGTTTCCAGCCCGAAAGCTCAAATAAAGATGAGTCACACAGCTGGATAGGCATTATCCTGGCACCACCAAGTTCCGGTGTCCCTCAATGAAAACAGGCCCAAAATGAGATTCAGGTTAGATGAAGGATCAGCATCATCCTCTCCCATTTTTTGGAGAAGAGTTAAATTTTGGTCAAGTTATGTCAATGAAAGCTATTTTATCGGAAAATCTTTTTTAAGGTATCTTGGAGTGGTACGTAATAGCCCTTTATATTTACAAGATTCTGTCATACACACTGATTCATTTACTCTCACTGTACCATCAAGATACTCTCTTGTCCAGAAATCTATCACCATGACTAATTCACCACCCATAAAATACTCTCTATAATAATTACCATCTTTTGCTTGGTTTTAAAATGTGCTAATTATTTTTACCTAGCATGCTAAAGTGCCCTAAGTGTTATCAGAGCTCTCTGTGGAGCTGAGAAAATGGAGTCCTAAGTCATTGAAGCAAAGCTCTCATGTTCCCAAAGTTCAGAATTAGCCTTTGATCAAAATCAGATATGACATTTTGGTGGGAGAAAAAAAAAAATAGGTTTTAAAATAAAAGATCCCAATCACTGAGAAAACAAAGTAGGGTGTTTCTTTCACCCAACCTCATGTCCTATTTCTAATCACATTTGTATCCCCGCATCAATTCTGGGGAATTGACAGGCCTCCCAATAGTAAAAGCAGAGGCATTTAAAAATAAAAGAAAAAGCAGTTGTGACATAAGTCATGGGGGAAAGAGGGTTTAAATTAGGATCCTGATTTTTTTTTGAGAGAGAGAGAAAGAGAGAGCATGAGTGGGTGAGAGGGGCAGGAAAGAAAGAGAGAGAGAGGAAGAGAGAGAATCCCAAGCAGTCTCCACACTCAGCATGGAGCCCAACTTGGGGCTTGATCCCAAGATCCTGGGATCTGGACCTGAGCCAAAATCAAGAGTTGGAAGCTCAACCAACTGAGCCACCCAGGCTCCCCTGGAATCCTGATTTTAAGGCAGCGAGTATAATAAAGAGGTCTAAAAACCCCATACCCAAACATTCTTTATGAATGAAACACCTCAAACTTGTGTGTTCTACTCAACTGCAAATAAAATTCATCACCATCAAAAATTTGAAGAGTGAATCCTTCCTACACTTAACATTAAAACGTTGGTTTCTCTTCTCATCTGTTTCCATGAAAAGATAATTTACTGTCCATTATCATTCTTATCAACTTGTTCTATGACAGTGACAGCCTTTCTGGACTGATGTCAGAGACATTTTATCCTCAGATGAAGACAGTTGCTCTTGTGAGGGATTTATATTAAGGAACCTGTTTTGAACAAATCTTAAAAGCCACTGGAGTTGTTTTCAAATATGTCTGCAAATTCTTTTATATTCCTCCCTTTGGTGAAGCTTAATCTCTCTCTCTTTTTTTAACCAACAAAATATGGGAGAAATGATCGAGTGTGACCTCCTAGGGTCAATCACGAAATATCTTGCAGCTTCCACCTTGCGGTCTCTCTTGCAACACTCACTGTGGGGAAGCCAGCTGCCATGTTGTGAGGAGGCTCACCCAGCCCTGTAGAGAGGTCCACATGACAAGAAACTGAAGTCTCCTTCCAACAACCTGCACAAATTTGCCAGGCATGTGAGTAAGCCACCTTAGAAGTAGACCCTCCAGTTCCATTCACACCTTCAGAGGACTGTGGCCCTGTCCAACATTCTGACTATTACCTCAGGAGAGACCCTGAGCCAGAATCCCCTAGCAAATCCCCTCCTGGATTCCTGAACCACAGAAACTATGTGAGATAATAAATGCTTACTGTTTTAAGCCACCAGGTTCTAGGTAATTTGTTACAGAATAGAAAACTAATACAGTCACCATTATCAATAAAACTTTATTCAGTGCCTACCTTGTGCAAGACATATACATGTGACCCATGTAAGTGTGGATAGCACCCTTTCTGAGGAGGTCATGCTTTTTCTTCAAAGGCATTCCTGGATTTGGGGGGAAAGTTTCCAAACAGGAGTCTACTTTCTGATCTCATTTAGAGAAACAGGTTTTCCCCACCCACTCTTTTCTTCACTCTGGAAAGGATTTTGTTTGTCATTTTAAAACAAGTCATGCTGCTATCATGGGTGTCTTCAGAATCTGACACCATGCCATATTTATGTTTTGTCCTATTTGTTGCCTTCCAAGTGCAGCTGAGACACCTCAACATTTTCAAATAACAGGCGAAGAAAACAAATTCTTGGAAGAAAGCTGTCACCCGATTTTATTGGCAGCACAAAACTGAGTTTTAGCTAACAGGACACACATAAATATTCCTGATGCCTGCTCATTCTGAATGTTATGTCTCCCTGGCTTGTCATTAACAATACAGATCAACACCCTAGTCTCACGAATGGGGAAGGAACACCAATGCCAACAGAATGACAGTGCCTGTGGATGACACAGACGATCAGGCAACTATTTAGAAGAGCTCATCTCAGGAACTAACTCTCAAGCAGTGAATAGAACAGTCCTTTCATCTGATTTACCCTTCATGGCTGTTTCGCTTTTAAGAGGGCCTGAGAAATGTCTGCCTATCTCTCAACAAATGTTCTTTTCTTCTTCTGTACTCATTCTCTGAGAGACTCCATGGGCCAGTGTCCTTCCTCTCCCAGAGACTGGTCCATTACACACCCAGCCAGCACCTCTCTCCAGATCACCAGTCAGAGAAGCCACAGGTCAAGGACCCTAGCACTTGGGCTCCAGCCTAGGTACCAGCTCCTGAGGGGAGGCAGCCCCCTTGATGTTGCTGTGCTGGGAAACTGCATTTCAGTGCATTTCAGACTTTGAAACAAAAAAAAAAAGGAAATAGGAAGGAAAGAAGGAAGGGAGGGAGGGAGGGAGGGAAGGAAGGAAGGAAGGAAGGAAAGAAGGAAGGGGAAGGAAATAGATACAAAGAGATCAAAAATCTTCAGCTGCTCTTGTTTAACATTAGCAAACGCCATGCAGAAAGTGACACACATCAATGCTTAATGTTTTTGGCAAGAAGTAGAAGCAGTAAAGTTCAACCATTAGTCATCCTGGCTCTGAATTCTGGTTTAGCCATTTCTTAGGTTTGTGACCCTCAACAAATTACTCATTCTCTATAAGCTACAGGTTTTCAGCTATAAAATGGGATAATAGACTAGCCCCCATCTCTCCAGGTTATGAGGAGATTTAAAATGAGGCTGTATGGGTAAAGCACTAAACAATACCAGGCTTATAGCCTATGCTCAAGAGATGTTAGCTATTATTATTTTTATCTTAAGTGCATGATTGCAGGGCCAGTAGAAGCTGTCTCTCAGTTAGCCTTCTGGTAAAGAACAAGCACCCATCTGAGAACTAGGGCACATATGCTACTTTCCTGCTTTGCATTCCCCTATAATCATCTACAGATGCAATCACACGACTTTGCTGAACAACACCCAGGAGTCGCACAGGGTCTAGGTTGAGGCAGATCACAATTAGAGGAAAGCTGTGGGCATGGAAAACCTATAGCCAGAACTATGCCAGGTGAGTCTAAACACCTGGATGGAAATGAGAAAATTCCCTCAATTCTGGTTCTAAAGCACATGTGGGGTTCGGTACAGAGAATAACATTCTCTCTTTCCCGAACTTTGCAAGAAGCAAGTTCTTAAAACCAGCCCTTCAGGAGGCATCACCTCCAGGGTCAGCCTTACTTACAAGCCGTTAGAGCGCCACCTGCAGGACCTAATCTCCCCAGCACCCAAAAGACTTTGGAGAGTCAAGTTTCTTTATCAAGGACAACGACTTTTACTCCGAGTGACTAGACGAAGTAACTCAAAATAGAATAGCTGATATCAGAACATCTCTCCTGAGAGTGAGTTTTCAGGAAGCGGATGGAAAGGGGAGTGGAGAAAAGGCAGAAGGTGGAAAACGGCGGAGTGCACATCATGAGGTACATCTTCTAGGAAACAGAAGCCAAAACAGGATGAACATGCACTAAATTACTCAGAGGAAAATCCTACGAGAGAAAATGGGGAGGGAGCCAGAAAAGACTTTGGGAGTCATCAGAGAACCATGCCAGTGTGAGTCTGAGTGAGGGAAGGAAAGATCTAATGGAAACAACTTAGGATGTAATGCAGTTCGGAGTTCACCGAGGCCCTAGGGCAGCCCCTGCCACAGAGATGCCCAGAAAGTCACTGGTTGGGAGCAGCTGAGGTAAAGCACGGCCTTGGCAGGATATATAGTTAACAAGACTCTATCATGTACTTGAAAGTTGCTCAACTTGTTGGGATAAGAATTGGGTGTTATATATAAGTGATGAATCACTGGATTCCACTCTTGAAGCCAAGACTACACTGTATACTAATTAACTTGAGGATAAAAATAATAATAATAAAAAGAAAAATTTTCTCACCATAAAAAAAGATAATTATAAGGTCATTATATAAATATAAAGGTGATATAAGTGTTAACTAACCTTAGTTTGGTAATCATTTTGCAATCTGTACTTATGTCAAATCACCATGCTGTACACCTTAAATTTACACAATGTTACATATCAATTATATCTCCAGAAATCCAAAAAAAAGATAAAATAAAATAAATAAACTTGAAATTAAAATTTTTTAAAAAAGAAAGAAAGAAACATGGGATGGGTTTCAGAGCACAGCAGCAGGGGCCCTCCATCCATTGTGTTTTCTAGAGATTTGAGAGGCTCGTGCCCTGGTTCCCAAATAAAAGGAGGCTGGAGTTGATAAAAACCAGCAATAACTCCTGCGGTGCTAGAACCAGCTGCCATAAACATCAGATAATGTTTTTAGCACCCCTCACCAGTTCACAAAGAGCCATGACTTCCTTCTGATTCCACACAAAATCCATGAGGACCCACTGGGCCAAGCAATCTTCCTCAATCCTTAGGCGTTTTTTGTTCGGCATATGTTTTGGGATTCCCACCCAGAGCCTCTAGAGAATGTAATCTAGAACAAGAAAGTTTCCACGAGGGCAGCCCCTATTCTCTCCTTTCTCCCCTCTCCCACTGCAGCAATCATAAGCCCTGGGAAGAGAAAGAGGGCATGGTCTCTGAGGCTGTTGCAGCAGGGAGATCAAGCCTTGGGTGGGCAACATGGGATGGTCAGGGGAGAGGGTGAATCTGGGAAGCCAAAAACAATATTTTTCTACTTCATAACTTTGCCACGTATCTATCTAGACATGGGAGAGGAGGGAATTACACCATCTATGGGAGCATTCACTAAGATTTCACTTTGCAGTGAGAACCAGTTTTGGAGTTTCTCCTAGCTCTCAGCCCCTCAGGGGACAGGGGGTAGAGAGGGTCTGTCTCTCTTTGACCCTGAATTGAGGCTCACTTGCTCTGAAAAGGGGCCCAGGCTCTCTTTGACAAAGTTGACTAAGAAAGCTTTTTATTGGCAAATAACTGCTTTCAGCTCCCTAATAGCCATCGTGAGATTCCACGGGTACCTTGTAAGAGATGCTTGACTCAAGAGGCACATTAACAGAACCGAAAGAAAGGGGAAGTAGATAGTCCTATAAGACCCACTTCGACAAAGAGCATCTCTGCAGGTCTTATTTAATTTTCAAACATCCTTGAAGAAGGTTGCTATATGCTCTATAAGGTTTCTAAATCATAACAGGAAGTATATTCATAAATTTTATCCAGATCATATGGAACATTCAGGGGATTAATGTGGCCAGACAAGCAAAACTAAAATAAATAACTCTACCTAAAGAGTAAAATAATTAAAATTTTATTACCCAAAACAGAGAAGGAAGGGGAGAGGTACTTAATTGTGCTATTTTTTGCATTAATTTTTTTTTTTTTTTTTTTTTTTTTTTTTTTATTTTAAAGATTTTAATGTATAAGGTTTTTTTTTTTTTTTTTTTTTTTTTTTTTTTAATTTCTCTTTTTATTTTTATTTTTTTTTTCTTTTTTTTTCTTTTTTTTTTTTTTTCTGAAATTTATTGACAAATTGGTTTCCATACATCACCCAGTGCTCATCCCAAAAGGTGCCCTCCTCAATACCCATCACCCACCCTCTCCTCCCTCCCACCCCCCATCAACCCTCAGTTTGTTCTCAGTTTTTAACAGTCTCTTATGTTTTGGCTCTCTCCCATTCTAACCTCTTTTTTTTTTTTTTTTCCTTCCCCTCCCCCATGGGTTCCTGTTCAGTTTCTCAGGATCCACATAAGAGTGAAACCATATGGTATCTGTCTTTCTCTGTATGGCTTATTTCACTTAGCATCACACTCTCCAGTTCCATCCACGTTGCTACAAAAGGCCATATTTCATTTTTTCTCATTGCCATGTAATATTCCATTGTGTATATAAACCACAATTTCTTTATCCATTCATCAGTTGATGGACATTTAGGCTCTTTCCATAATTTGGCTATTGTTGAGAGTGCTGCTATGAACATTGGGGTACAAGTGGCCCTATGCATCAGTGCTCCTGTATCCCTTGGATAAATTCCTAGCAGTGCTATTGCTGGGTCATAGGGTAGGTCTATTTTTAATTTTCTGAGGAACCTCCACACTGCTTTCCAGAGCGGCTGCACCAATTTGCATTCCCACCAACAGTGCAAGAGGGTTCCCGTTTCTCCACATCCTCTCCAGCATCTATAGTCTCCTGATTTGTTCATTTTGGCCACTCTGACTGGCGTGAGGTGATACCTGAGTGTGGTTTTGATTTGTATTTCCCTGATAAGGAGTGACGCTGAACATCTTTTCATGTGCCTGTTGGCCATCCGGATGTCTTCTTTAGAGAAGTGTCTATTCATGTTTTCTGCCCATTTCTTCACTGGGTTATTTGTTTTTCGGGTGTGGAGTTTGGTGAGCTCTTTATAGATTTTGGATACTAGCCCTTTGTCCGATATGTCATTTGCGAATATCTTTTCCCATTCCGTTGGTTGCCTTTTAGTTTTGTTGGTTGTTTCCTTTGCGGTGCAGAAGCTTTTTATCTTCATAAGGTCCCAGTAATTCACTTTTGCTTTTAATTCCCTTGCCTTTGGGGATGTGTCGAGTAAGAGATTGCTACGGCTGAGGTCAGAGAGGTCTTTTCCTGCTTTCTCCTCTAAGGTTTTGATGGTTTCCTGTCTCACATTTAGGTCCTTTATCCATTTTGAGTTTATTTTTGTGAATGGTGTGAGAAAGTGGTCTAGTTTCAACCTTCTGCATGTTGCTGTCCAGTTCTCCCAGCACCATTTGTTAAAGAGGCTGTCTTTTTTCCATTGGATGTTCTTTCCTGCTTTGTCAAAGATGAGTTGGCCATACGTTTGTGGGTCTAGTTCTGGGGTTTCTATTCTATTCCATTGGTCTATGTGTCTGTTTTGGTGCCAATACCATGCTGTCTTGATGATGACAGCTTTGTAGTAGAGGCTAAAGTCTGGGATTGTGATGCCTCCTGCTTTGGTCTTCTTCTTCAAAATTCCTTTGGCTATTCGGGGCCTTTTGTGGTTCCATATGAATTTTAGGATTGCTTGTTCTAGTTTCGAGAAGAATGCTGGTGCAATTTTGATTGGGATTGCATTGAATGTGTAGATAGCTTTGGGTAGTATTGACATTTTGACAATATTTATTCTTCCAATCCATGAGCAGGGAATGTCTTTCCATTTCTTTAAATCTTCTTCAATTTCCTTCAGAAGCTTTCTATAGTTTTCAGCATACAGATCCTTTACATCTTTGGTTAGATTTATTCCTAGGTATTTTATGCTTCTTGGTGCAATTGTGAATGGGATCAGTTTCTTTATTTGTCTTTCTGTTGCTTCATTGTTAGTGTATAAGAATGCAACTGATTTCTGTACATTGATTTTGTATCCTGCAACTTTGCTGAATTCCTGTATCAGTTCTAGCAGACTTTTGGTGGAGTCTATCGGATTTTCCATGTATAATATCATGTCATCTGCAAAAAGCGAAAGCTTGACTTCATCTTTGCCAATTTTGATGCCTTTGATTTCCTTTTGTTGTCTGATTGCTGATGCTAGAACTTCCAGCACTATGTTAAACAGCAGCGGTGAGAGTGGGCATCCTTGTCGTGTTCCTGATCTCAGGGAAAAAGCTTTCAGTTTTTCCCCGTTGAGGATGATGTTAGCTGTGGGCTTTTCATAAATGGCTTTTATGATCTTTAAGTATGTTCCTTCTATCCCGACTTTCTCAAGGGTTTTTATTAAGAAAGGGTGCTGGATTTTGTCGAAGGCCTTTTCTGCATCGATTGACAGGATCATATGGTTCTTCTCTCTTTTTTTGTTAATGTGATGTATCACGTTGATTGATTTGCGAATGTTGAACCAGCCCTGCATCCCAGGAATGAATCCCACTTGATCATGGTGAATAATTCTTTTTATATGCCGTTGAATTCGATTTGCTAGTATCTTATTGAGAATTTTTGCATCCATATTCATCAGGGATATTGGCCTGTAGTTCTCTTTTTTTACTGGGTCTCTGTCTGGTTTAGGAATCAAAGTAATACTGGCTTCATAGAATGAGTCTGGAAGTTTTCCTTCCCTTTCTATTTCTTGGAATAGCTTGAGAAGGATAGGTATTATCTCTGCTTTAAACGTCTGGTAGAACTCCCCTGGGAAGCCATCTGGTCCTGGACTCTTATTTCTTGGGAGATTTTTGATAACCGATTCAATTTCTTCGCTGGTTATGGGTCTGTTCAAGCTTTCTATTTCCTCCTGATTGAGTTTTGGAAGCGTGTGGGTGTTCAGGAATTCGTCCATTTCTTCCAGGTTGTCCAATTTGTTGGCATATAAGTTTTCATAGTATTCCCTGATAATTGTTTGTATCTCTGAGGGATTGGTTGTAATCATTCCATTTTCATTCATGATTTTATCTATTTGGGTCATCTCCCTTTTCTTTTTGAGAAGCCTGGCTAGAGGTTTGTCAATTTTGTTTATTTTTTCAAAAAACCAACTCTTGGTTTCGTTGATCTGCTCTACAGTTTTTTTAGTTTCTATATTGTTTATTTCTGCTCTGATCTTTATTATTTCTCTTCTTCTGCTGGGCTTAGGCTGCCTTTGCTGTTCTGCTTCTAGTTCCTTTAGGTGTGCTGTTAGATTTTGTATTTGGGATTTTTCTTGTTTCTTGAGATAGGCCTGGATTGCAATGTATTTTCCTCTCAGGACTGCCTTTGCTGCGTCCCAAAGCGTTTGGATTGTTGTATTTTCATTTTCGTTTGTTTCCATATATTTTTTAATTTCTTCTCTAATTGCCTGGTTGACCCACTCATTCGTTAGTAGGGTGTTCTTTAACCTCCATGCTTTTGGAGGTTTTCCAGACTTTTTCCTGTGGTTGATTTCAAGCTTCATGGCATTGTGGTCTGAAAGTAAGCATGGTATAATTTCAATTCTTGTAAACTTATGAAGGGCTGTTTTGTGACCCAGTATATGATCTATCTTGGAGAATGTTCCATGTGCACTCGAGAAGAAAGTATATTCTGTTGCTTTGGGATGCAGAGTTCTAAATAGATCTGTCAAGTCCATCTGATCCAATGTCTCATTCAGGGCCCTTGTTTCTTTATTGACCGTGTGTCTAGATGATCTATCCATTTCTGTAAGTGGTGTATTAAAGTCCCCTGCAATTACCACATTCTTCTCAATAAGGTTGCTTATGTTTATGAGTAATTGTTTTATATATTTGGGGGCTCCGGTATTCGGTGCATAGACATTGATAATTGTTAGCTCTTCCTGATGGATAGACCCTGTAACTATTATATAATGTCCTTCTTCATCTCTTGTTACAGCCTTTAATTTAAAGTCTAGTTTGTCTGATATAAGTATGGCTACTCCAGCTTTCTTTTGGCTTCCAGTCGCATGATAAATAGTTCTCCATCCCCTCACTCTCAATCTAAAGGTGTCCTCAGGTCTAAAATGAGTCTCTTGTAGACAGCAAATAGATGGGTCTTGTTTTTTTATCCATTCTGATACCCTATGTCTTTTGGTTGGCGCATTTAATCCATTTACATTCAGTGTTATTATAGAAAGATACGGGTTTAGAGTCATTGTGATGTCTGTATGTTTTATGCTTATAGTGATGTCTCTGGGACTTTGTCTCACAGGGTCCCCCTTAGGATCTCTTGTAGGGCTGGTTTAGTGGTGACAAATTCCTTCAGTTTTTGTTTGTTTGGGAAGACCTTTATCTCTCCTTCTATTCTAAATGACAGACTTGCTGGATAAAGGATTCTTGGCTGCATATTTTTTCTGTCTAGCACCCTGAAAATCTCTTGCCAATTCTTTCTGGCCTGCCAAGTTTCAAAAGAGAGATCAGTCACGAGTCTTATAGGTCTCCCTTTATATGTGAGGGCATGTTTACCCCTTGCTGCTTTCAGAATTTTCTCTTTATCCTTGTATTTTGCCAGTTTCACTATGATATGTCGTGCAGAAGATCGATTCAAGTTACGTCTGAAGGGAGTTCTCTGTGCCTCTTGGATTTCAATGCCTTTTTCCTTCCCCAGTTCAGGGAAGTTCTCAGCTATGATTTCTTCAAGTACCCCTTCAGCACCTTTCCCTCTCTCTTCCTCCTCTGGGATACCAATTATGCGTATATTATTTCTTTTTAGTGTATCACTTAATTCTCTAATTTTCCCCTCATACTCCTGGATTTTTTTATCTCTCTTTTTCTCAGCTTCCTCTTTTTCCATAACTTTATCTTCTAGTTCACCTATTCTCTCCTCTGCCTCTTCAAGCCGAGCTGTGGTGGTTTCCATTTTGTTATGCATTTCGTTTAAAGCGTTTTTCAGCTCCTCGTGACTGTTCCTTAGTCCCTTGATCTCTGTAGCAAGAGATTCTCTGCTGTCCTGTATACTGTTTTCAAGCCCAGCGATTAATTTTATGACTATTATTCTAAATTCACTTTCTGTTATATTATTTAAATCCTTTTTGATCAGCTCATTAGCTGTTGTTATTTCCTGGAGATTCTTCTGAGGGGAGTTCTTCCGCTTGGTCATTTTGGATAGTCCCTGGCGTGGTGAGGACCTGCAGGGCACTTCCCCTGTGCTGTGGTGTATACCTGGAGTTGGTGGGCGGGGCCGCAGTCAGACCTGATGTCTGCCCCCAGCCCACCGCTGGGGCCACAGTCAGACTGGTGTGTGCCTTCTCTTCCCCTCTCCTAGGGGCGGGATTCACTGTGGGGTGGTGTGGCTCGTCTGGGCTACTTGCACCCTGCCAGGCTTGTGATGCTGGGGATCTGGCGTATTAGCTGGGGTGGGTAGGCAAGGTGCTCGGGGGCAGGAGGGGCAGGCTTAGATCGCTTCTCCTTAGGTGATCCACTTCAGGAGGGGCCCTGTGGCAGCGGGAGGGAGTCAGATCCGCTGCCGGAGGTTTGGCTCCGCAGAAGCGCAGAGTTGGGTGTTTGCGCGGAGCGAGCAAGTTCCCTGGCAGGAACCAGTTCCCTTTGGGATTTCGGCTGGGGGATGGGCGGGGGAAATGGCGCTGGCGAGCGCCTTTGTTCCCCACCAAACTGAGCTCTGTCGTCAGGGGGCTCAGCAGCTCTCCCTCCCTTTGTCCTCCAGCCTTCCCGCTTTCCGAGCAGAGCTGTTAATTTCTGACCTCCCAGACGCTAAGTCGCGCTTGCTGTCGGAACACAGTCCGTCAGGCCCCTCCGCTTTTGCAAGCCCGACTCGGGGGCTCTGCTTGGCCGGCGAGCCGCCCCTCCGCCCCGGCTCCCTCCCGCCAGTCCGTGGAGCGCGCACCGCCTCGCCGCCCTTCCTACCCTCTTCCGTGGGCCTCTCGTCTGCGTTTGGCTCCGGCGACTCTGTTCTGCTAATCCTCTGGCGGTTTTCTGGGTTATTTAGGCAGGTGTAGATGGAATCTAAGTGATCAGCAGGACGTGCGGTGAGCCCAGCGTCCTCCTAAGCCGCCATCTTGCCGCAACTCCGAGACTGACTTCTGCATTAATTTTTTTTAATTTTAAAGATAAGATTTTATACATAAATAAATAGACATTATATGTAAATAAAATAATTTCTTTTGCAAACATACACAGGAACTTGTCTGGGTTGGTTTTTTCCACACTCTATAGAGCAGTGCTTGTTTTGCATTTATTCCTGGGACCCGAGAGATATGTTATGCTTATTGCTGAAATTATTTATCCCATGTATTTGTTAAGTTTGAATATTCATCTATTCTTGAATAGCAGACTGATTGTGACATTGAAATCTTGCATAATTTTTTTAAAGATTCCGCTTAATAACTAAGCTTAATGTGCATTCAAAACAGTATCTGAGGAGCAGTAGATCCTTGGCTCCTACACTGCTTCCTCTTCCAACGTAAGTCAAGTGGCTAGATTAGCTCTCTACCTCCTGGCTCCTTTGTGTTAAACTCTGACTAAAACTCTTCACCAGGAGGGGGAACACATCAACTCGGACTCTTTCCTCCTCTCAAACCAAAGGATACCTGAAAAGGAAGGAGGATTTACAAAAAGTCTACCGTGAGCCTAGCATCACACTGGATCAATGTTTCTCAACCTTTGTTACATTATTACCCTGCAAGGAGCCTTTTTAGACATTTCTTTTCTAATCATTCCCTTCCCTCATTAATTTTTATTACTACAAATATATTCTATATCTCTTTATGTACTGTATGAATGTCTTTCTAAATACCTATACAAAAAAAGAATAAAAGTTTTTTCTCCCACCCAGAACCAGTTTTTACCCCCTTTTATCCCAATGTGGGGAGACATCACCCCCATTGAGAATGCAGGTACTAGATACTTCACATTAAGGATTTGATTTCATTTGATTTGATTTGATTTGAGGCAGCAAAGTGTCATAAATATACATCTGAGCCATAATGCCTGGATTCCAATCCATGTAATACCATTCTCCGGAGATATAACCCTGAACAATGAACTACAGCGTGCCTTGGTTTCCTCATCTGCAAAATGGGGATGATAATAATAATATGTACCTAATAAAGTCATTGTGATGATTAAATTAGTTAATATAAGTAAAGTGCTTAAAACAGTGCCTAGCACATAGCAAGCACTACACACAAGTGGTTGTTGTTTTATTTAGCAAACCCAGGAACACTATAATGTATTATAAGTATTATAAAGCCTATTTTAGCAGAGAAGAGACATACATTCAAAGAAACATGAAAGCCATTCTCCAGGTTGCAGACTGCCCGCTTCTCACTTTGTCCTCTCATGGTGGAAGGTGGAGGGATCTCTATGGGGTCTCTTTTTCAAGTACACTAATCCCGCTCATGAAGGCTCCACACTCATGAACTAATCGCCTCCCAAAGGTCCCATCTACTAATACTACATTAGGCACAGAACCTTCTGAGACAGCCTCCCCAGGTAGACAGTAGTGCTTTCCCAGCAGAGACACTGAGTTCCTTCCTCCCATCTTAGAATGAGGGATGCCATTTGGTATTACACGAAGTATCCTGATCTAGGAGTCAAGAAGCTGAGTCCAGCCCTAGGTCCTCCTAGCTATGAGCTTGGGCTCAGTTTCTTCTCTTATACTTTGAGCAGAGTCAGCTCTACCAATCCCACAATTCCTTTTTTTTAATGTTTATTTATTTTTGAGAGAGAGAGCTCCAGCGGGGAAGGGGCAGAGAGAGAGGGGGACTGAGGATTCCAAGCGGGTTCCACACTGACAAAAGTGGGCTCCATGCTGATGGAAGTGAGCTCTTCACTGACAGTAGCAAGCCCCATGTCAGGTTCAAACTTACGAACCATGAGATCATGACCTGAGCCAAAGTCGGAAGTTCAACTGACTGAGCCACCCAGGCGCCCTAACAGTTCCACAATTCTGGGACCACAAAGCTCAAGTGGGAGGTGGGAGTCATGAGAGGTAAACCCAGGACCTCATGAGTCTGCCTTTTACCCACATCTCTTCAGCAAGCTGACTCCAAAGCCTCCCGAGATAAGCAAGCACAAGCCTTCCCCCACAACTTCAGGAAGGCAGCGCCTAGGCCCCGTGTCTCTGGCCCCTCCCCTCCAGGTCATTTAGACAAAAGGGACACTCCATCCCCACCCAGGCCCAGCAGAAGAGCAAGGGTGAGGAAAAGAAGTTCAAAATAACTCATTAGCAGGTCCAGCCCCTCCAAAGATGCCAGGTTTCCTTAACCTGAAAAGACTGAGTAGCAATTAATGAAATGCCATTATGTAATAACAATGATGGTTTTATGGCTCTTTTATATGATTTTTAAAGGTGCTTATGGCCTACGAAGGTCTTAGAGTAACCACCAGGCATTTGTTTTATATTAACATTTTGTTATGTTGGCATAGTTTTGTGCGTGTGGTTTTGAGTCCTTTTGTTTTTTAACTTAACAGTCTACTATGAACATTTTCCCATGCCTTCAAGTAATTTTGAAAACCATAATTTTTAATGGCTGTTAATGTTCCATCATAAGGATAAGCGAGGCATCAGTTACTTAGTAATTCCTCTCTTGTTGGATCATTGGATTGTTTCCATTTTTTCTATTAAATATAAAACCACCAGAAATTCTTATGCATACATTTTTGTGTGAATCTCTAATTGTTTCCAAAGAATAAATTCCTAGAAGTGGAATTACAAGGTCAAAGTAGGTGAGTGTCTCAAGGCTCTTGGACAAAGTGTCAAATTACCTAATAAAAAGATAATGCCAATTTTTACTCCCATAGTCAGAACAAAGAGCCCCTATGTCATCTCTGTGCCTCAGTTTCCTCATCTGTAAAATGAGGATAACAATAATGTACCTAATAAGGTCATTGTGCTTATTAAATCAGTCAGTATAAGTAGAATATTTAAAATAGTGCCTACACTCTTGTCATCTTGAAAAATATTTGTCCATCTGTTAGGTTAAAAAGTAACAAATTGTTGCTTTAAGTTATATTTCTTTGATTATTATTGGAGCTGAAGACACTTCCATATGTATTGCTTTTGTGAAGTATCTGTTTATGTCCCTTACTCATAAAAGGAAAACTTTCAAAAATCTCCCCCTAATAATGCTCGTTATGACACAACGTAGTTAACGATTCTTAAAGCTACTGGAAATTTTCTTGCTGTATCTGTGAGGCTTAAAAATTCAAATAATTCCTCATTTTTTATTACTTGACTTTTTTCTTATAGCAATTATCACTTTCCTACAAGGCCAATAAAAAAAAATTGCACAGGTTTGATTTTTTTTTTAATGACTTTCGGCATGAGCCACACATGAATCAGCTTATACTTATATTCTTATGTCTCAAGAAGGCTCATCATCTGTTCTTTAAGTGAAATGACTATATGGAAACAGTAAAAAGCATTGCACAAATGAACAAATTCTGCTCCCAAGACACTCAAACATCCAGACTCTCAATGTTTTTTTACTGTGGCCCCCAGACACCCCAATACTCTGAGAGAACCCTGGGAGATTCCATTCAAAAAGGAGACCCCAAGGCCCTTCCTCACACCCCCTAAATAGAATCTCAGACGACTGAACCTTGGAATCTGCCTATTTCACAAGCTTCTTGAGTGATTATCTAAGAATCACAATGCTAAATTATGTCTTGTTTGCCAGAGCTCATGGTTTGTAATCGGTCTCACAAAGAATAATTAAACCAAAAATTGAAATTCTTTGTCAGAACTATAGTAAATACCTACTAAAGTGTTATTATTTCTGTTAAACATGGATCTCCCAGTAATTTGTTAACTGATCAACATAGGTAAATATAGAGACTTTGCCCCCACCCCTGCCCCCATTTCTAGCTGTGTGGCCTTAATAAGTGTCTTAATTTATTGCACCTCGATCTCCTCATTTGTAGGGGGATAATTAAGGTACCCGCCTCAGAGAATCATTTCAGGAATTGACTTAGACTGTATATAGTCAGCATCTAACACAATTTCTGGCATCAACAAAAAAGAATGGCGGCTGTTACGTCAGCGGGATGAGAATTTGTGCAACTGAGGAGAAGGAGGAGAGATCGGTCTACAGCAACAGCTAATAATTATGGAACACCATAGTATATAAACCACTTTCACAGAAACATCTTACTTGATCCTCTGAACATTTCAGTGAGATGGGAAGAAAACATTGCTAATATATCCCTTTTATAGACCGAGGCAACTGCAGGCTGATCAAGGCTGCAAAGTTACACGGTTAGTAAGGGGTAGAGCTTGAACTTCTGCCTCTAGAATCCAGTATCTCAACCCTTGTTAAAAAACATAAAAGCACAGAGTCTCCTAGAGACTACAGTCCCTATAGTTAGTTATTTTATGATTGGAAATGTTCTCTAGTGTACTCAGTCTAAAGAACACTGTTTCAGGGCTTACAGAATACAATAAGCAACAGCTAAATGAAAAGGAGAGCAATTATCATTTTTCCCGAATCTTAGCTTATCCTAAATTGTACTCAGTTTACCTACAGTTCAAGGAATACCACCATGGCCATTTTTAAAACTTCCATATTACAAAACCATCTCAGACAGGTTTAAAGGACAATTCAAAATGCCCTGTCTTCCTCTGAGACCCCACAGCCTCTCTCACTTAGAGCTGTTGGTTCTTTGCTGGCTCCCCTTGCAAATCCCAAGCATCCTCCTTTGCTTTAAAGAGTGTTTGCATAATATTCGTGGTAAGATTTAGGTCCAAATTATCAAAATGAAAATCCTGTGTCCTGAGGTACAAGCTAATGAAAACAGATCTTATTTTTATTCAATTCCCTAAACTCCTGATGCAGAAGATGCTCTCGTCCGCACCATTTTTCTTCAGTTTTCTCCGCAACCAGAAATATTATCTGAAGAATCATAAAACTATGGGGGAAACAACTCACTGAGATTGTAAACAGCATATCACTCTTCACAGATCAATGCGTCATTTGAATATAGCCTCATTCTGTGTTCCCAGCTTCCAGTCAGGGCCATTCATAGTTCGGCACTTCATAATTACATACAATTAGCAGCTCGAGGCTGAGCAGCAGAGTGACTGGTAAGCACTAAAAGCTACAAATCTGTTCTGCAGTAGTGTATATTTTTTCCTCCCTTGATTTTCTTTATTGTTGTTTTGCTTGTTGCCTATTAGCATACCTCTGGGGAATGTTTCAAAGATGTAATGTTAACGAGCAAACACTTGTGAGATTGCCAGCCATTTCAAAATGACTTTCTTTCTTTCCAGGGCACAGCAAGGGGAAAAATGAACGGACACATTGTTATGCAGCAAAATAGAATTATGCAGAAAATGCAAAATTATGCAAAACATTATTTATGCAGAGCACATCCCTGAACAATTCAGGGCATCATTGATTAGCAGTAACAAAGTAGGAATAGATCTGAATATTACCGTCTACTAAAGAATCTTGTGGGGCACCTGGGTGGCTCAGTCAGTTAAGCGTCCGACTTCGGCTCAGGTCATGATCTCAGGGTTTGTGGGTTCGAGCCCCCCATCAGGCTCTGGGCTGAGAGTTCTGACAGCTTTCATTTCTGTCTCCCTCACTCTCTGCCCCTCTCCCTGCCCCGGTGTGCTGTCTCTCTCTGTCTCTCTCTCTCTCTCTCTCTCTCTCTCTCTCTCTCTCTTTCTCTCTCTCTCTCTCTCAAAAATAGATAAACACAGGGGCGCCTGGGTGTCTCAGTCGGTTGAGCGTCCGACTTCGGCTCGGGTCACGATCTCGCAGTCCGTGAGTTCGAGCCCCGCCTCAGGCTCTGGGCTGATGGCTCAGAGCCTGGAGCCTGCTTCCGATTCTGTGTCTCCCTCTCTCTCTGCCCCTCCCCCGTTCATGCTCTGTCTCTCTCTGTCTTAAAAATAAATAAATGTTAAAAAAAATAGATAAACATAAAAAATAATAATAATTAAAAAAACAAAAAATCTTGTTAATACAAGAATATCATGGATATTTCGCTGCAAGAGTCAGGAGTTACTGTCCCTGAGCTCATGGACCAAATGCTAAGGTAATAATAACCTAGAAGGGTAAAGGAAGTAGAGATTTACAAGAGGAGTAAGGGACTCAAAGGTCACTGGATAATAACAATAAGACAATAAAAACAACAGCTGTGACATGAACACCGCTAACATTGAATGCTTGCTGCATCACAGGCATTAATCCATTTATTCCTCACAACCATGCTGTGAAGTAGGTAAAGTTACCAACCCATTTTACAGTTGAAGGAACTAAGGCTCAGAGTGAAAAAATGGGCAAAGAGAGACTTGAAACCCTAAAACCTGCTCTGAAGGCCTTTTTCCTCATGGCTGCCAACGAACAGTGCTCCACCGATGGGGTGTTCTTGACCCAGGCTTCTAACTTCTCAGGTGTAGAGGTCCTTGTCACATTGACGACAATAGCGGACATTTCCTCAGGAAAATGTAAGCTCATACCAAATTTCGTAAAGAATCTGAAAATACAAAGATTCCTTGAGGTGCATCCTTGGACCCTTCTGCAGAGCCTTATTCTAGATGAAGCCAGTAATGAAATTGACACATGGGGGTGATTTTTGACACTCGCAGATGCAATAGATCTCTCATAAGTCACAAACCATCATTCTTAAGGTGCAGTGAGACAAAGGACACGTGCACCATCCCCTTCTTATCGAGAACTTAAGACCATGGCCCTCCTTTTTGCTCTCCAATTCTGTGCTAAGGTTTTGTGTTTGCAATTATATGTCATCCTTGTAGTTCTAATTTGTTCAATTAGCACTCATTTAATGCTTCTTTTCTGTGCCCTCTCTACCCAAGAGCAGTTATTATTACTGTTTGTGGCAAATGGAAGGAAGGGAGGGAGGCCTGGAGGGAGGGAAAGGGTTCTATAAATGCCAGCCTGCTGTGGAACTCCTCTGGTCCCCAGATCCTCTGAACAACTCAGTTCTCATCATGTCCTCCTTTCTCTCGGAAAATTTTTGCTTTCAGAATTTCCAGGTGGAACAGGCACCAAACTAATAGACCAATTATGTTTTCTTTGAGAAAAGTAGTAATTATATTGGCAGTTTACTAACATATCCAGCATACTCATGCAAGTAGAGCCCATAGCTCCCACCATAAGGGGGTTTGAGGGTGATGTCCACTGTGCCAAAATCCAGGAACTTCCCAGAAGTGCCCACAGACTGAGAGTGCCACGTAGAAGGCAGGATGGGATGAGAAACCCCTCCCACCAGACTCAGGGAAGACGTCACGAGGACACTGACATTTGAGCACGGTCTCGCAGGATCAATAAGAAGTGGTCAGTAGAGAAAGGAGAAAGGGTGTGCCAAATGGAAGGAAGATCAGGATCAAGAGCATGAGAAGAGAGGAGACCATGAGAAGTTCTGAGTCTTAGAGAGAAGGCCAGAAGGATAGGCTGGGGCCAGGCCATGCAGGGACACACACCTTGGGCCAAAAAATTAATTGTATCCTTTAAGCTACTGGTTCTCAAATTTTAGTGTCCATAAAAGCTACCTGAGTATTTGTTGCAAGTCCCTGGACCTGCTCCCAGAACTCCTGAATAATAGGTGCACATTTGACAAGGAGGTGATCCGGATGCAAGTGGTCTTGAGACCACACTTTAAAACAATTAAATAAAAACAACAAAACTGCTGAAAGCAAAGGAAAGGCTGCAAGCAAACTAAATGGTTTGCTGACAAAGGAGCCGTCTTTATACCCATCGCACAGAAGATAATGTGCACATGGGAATCCAGAGCCCCATTTGGCCGGATCCATAGTGATTCCTGAGTGTTACAATCCCGTCCAAAGACACTCTGCCCTTACACCAGAAGACAAGGGCCAGAAACAGTCCCCACCACTCAAGACAACCACACACATGGCCCATACCTGGAAACACTTACCTATGGAAAGTGCCAGTCGCGATGCCTGGCCTTACTAGGTACTCGGTGATGACTGTGAACAGCATCTCCTCTCCGAAAGAGGAAATCTAAGACCCTCATTTCAGTAATTCGGAAATTCTATAGTAACAAACACCTAGCTGCATTTCGGTCAGCAAAGACACCATTTCGCCAACATAATGCAGGTGAAACAGCAATCCCCTATAATGGGTATTCACCCTTGCTTTATAAAGGGGTTTTGAAAGTTCTTCTTTGAAGTTGTATGAGGACAAGATCTTTCTAGGCTTCTGGCAGAGTTTCCACCTACTACTGGCTGAGGTAGGAAGACATTGCCCAGATCTTTGTGCTCAGCCCTGAGAGTCTGAGCTGAGTAGCTGGGAAGGTTTGGATTTACGCTCTTGGTTATCAGCAGATCAGAAATACGCATTTAGCCCTTCAGAGAGCTGTTGAGAACCATTATGTCACACACACCAGTGAGCACAGGATCTCTCTCAGAGGCACCAAACAGCCTCTGAGTGAACAATACGTGACCCACTCCTGAGCTCTCTGAGGCCTGCCCCCATTGGAAGGTTTTCAGTGATAGTCAAACTTTTCATCTTTAAAAAGGGAGGATTCAGGGACGCCTGGGTGGCGCAGTCGGTTAAGCGTCCGACTTCAGCCAGGTCACGATCTCACGGTCTGTGAGTTCGAGCCCCGCATTGGGCTCTGGGCTGATGGCTCAGAGCCTGGAGCCTGTTTCCAATTCTGTGTCTCCCTCTCTCTCTGCCCCTCCCCCGTTCATGCTCTGTCTCTCTCTGTCCCAAAAATAAATAAACGTTGAAAAAAAAAATTTAAAAAAAAAGGGAGGATTCAGAGGGTGCATGGGTTGCTCAGTCAGTTAAGCATCTGACTCTTGATTTCCAGACAGGTCATGATCTCATGGTTTGTGAGATCAAGCCCCAGTCAGGCTCTGCACTGGCAGCATGGAGCCTGGTTGGGATTCTCTCTCTCTGTCCCTCCCCCACTCACGTGCACACACATGTGGGCGTGCTTTCTCTCTCTCTCACTCTCTCTCTCTCAAAATAAATAAACATTTAAAATACATATATATATATACATACATATATATGTATATACATTTATACATGTATGTATATATACATATATACATGTATTATATACATATATGTATAAATGTATATACATTTATACATATATGTATATGTGTATATATATATATGAATAAATTAAAAGGGAAGATTCAGCTCTCGATGCCAGGAACCACCTTCTGCAGCCCACCTCTGTGCTCCACTCATCTGCTTCAGCATTCATCACATCCCAAGGTTTGACAGCCTCAGCCTCGCCACTTAGAAGGAATGTGTGATGTCCATTGGTTAGCTGTTGAGACCTAACAGCATAAATATTTGTCCAGAGTCACTCTAATAGTCAACAAGTTTCTCCTGAAATGTATCAGGCTTCTTACAAGACATGCTGGAAAAAGGTAAATACCTTCCCTCTAAGACTGTTCAGTGTTTACTTCACTAAAACACTCCATTATCGCACACTGAGTGAGAGAAGGGACATGGGGAGGACCCAATTTTGTGGTGATTAAATGCAGAGTAATTGTTGAAATTATTTGCATTTGTATGAATAACACTAACTTTTAAGACTGTATCATTTAAAGCAAATTGTCGGATATTATTTTTCTGGCAGCAATAATCAGGCATTTTTCATAAAATGGCTTCCTCACAAGAAAATCGCCAAATAATGGCAGAAACACACCCAGCTCTAAATACAATGAAGCGTGAGGAGGCAAAGTCAAGATTAAAATGGCTCTCATGCTGTGGATACACTGAAATGATGTCTTGCTGTTCCCGGGCACACTGGGAGCCGCTGCTGAGGCGCTAATGGGCCCCACACAGGTCTTTAGAGTGGCATCCTTGCAGGGCGTCTGTAATAACTGGGCTTAGGGGTATGCCAGACGAAGTAAACGCAGGGCCCAGTGCTCTTGGGAGAACAAAAACTTGTCTGCACCAGAGGAGATGTGGAGGCTTCTGCCCAGGACTTGTGCAGGTTCTGACAGCCTGTTTGCCCCCTTGTTCCATGAGGCCACACATGTGGTTCCTTGTTCACAAAAGCCACACAAGAGGCCTCCACATAGGCCCATGGTAGGGCGAGGAAACACTGGAATCCCAAAGCTAATTATTTTCCTACTGCCACCTTACCTCCCTTACCCCCACCAAAAAAAGAGATTGCAGGGCCCTTTAGAAGAGTGTCACCTTTTGAGAATGAGTTTAGAATGAGTTCTTATGTTATACCTCTCCCAGCAATCCCAGTCCCATAAAAGGCTACCTCTAATGCTTGGGAACAATGTCCGAGTTATACTTTCAAATAAGAACTACAGATTTAAAACCTCTTCTGATTTGTTTCATGTATTACTTTTGAATTTGTTTTCAGTTCTGTCAACAAGTGTGTGTTGAGTGTCTTCATGTACCCATACCTTTCCAAGACCATTCAGATGAAGAGCAAGCCCGGTGACCCGGACCATCAGTGAGCCAACCCTCTTCCTCGTCCCACTGCATCTCCTACCTTCCCAAGTTTGCCTTGTGCTGGCTCCCTCTCATCAGCTCTCCACCAGCTTCGGAACTGCCACACAGGTCTTCCACAGAGTTCCTTCTGTTCTTCCCGTGATGCATCATATTTGTGCCCAGGCCTACATCTTCCTGGAAACTCTGCCCAGATGGGCCCCGTCCTCCTACTTGCTTTCAACTTATTCCTACATTTCCTTCCAAGGGTTCCTGCCGATTTATCCAACATTCACCAAGTTCTTGCTGAAGGCTGTTATTCTGGAATGCTCTGTCCCTACTGATATTTGTCCCACTTAAATATCCAATTTTCCTCTTTTCTTTCATATATGTATAGTTTCTTCCAACTGGGATTTGGAATTTGCAAAAGTGGAAGCCAGGTCTTTTAGTTCTTGTTGTGGATTCATCTCACATCACTCTGATGCCTACTATGTGCCAGTCATGCTGTCTCTCAAAGGATCAAAAATGGTACTTACTATAGAGTATACACTGAATAAATGAATAAACATTTGATGGCTTAATAAACAGACTCTGGAATTTAAGAAACAAGGCAAAGAAAGAAAGAAAAACAGAGACAAACAAAAACCCCAGACTTTTAACTGTAACAAACAAACTGATGGTTACCAGACAGGAGGTGGATGGGGGATGGGTGAAATGGATTAAGAGTACACTTATTGGGGGCACCTGGGTGGTTCAGTCAGTTGAGCATCCCACTTCGGCTCAGGTCATGATCTCATGGTTCGTGGGTTTGAGCCCCACATCGGGCTCTGTGATGACAGCTCAGAGCCTGGAGACTGCTTCAGATTCTGTGTCTCCGTCTCTCTCTCTGCCCATCCCCCACTTGTACTCTCCCTCTCTCTCAAAAATAAATAAATAAACATTTAAAAAAAATTTTTTTAATAAGTACACTTATTGGGGCACCTGGGTGGCCCACTCAGCTAAGCAAAGGACTCCCAATTTTGGCTCAGGTCATGATCTCATGGTGAGTTCAAGCCCCATGTCAGGTTCTGCACTGACATTGTGGAGCCTGCTTGGGATCCTCTGTCTCCCTCTCTCTGCCCCTCCCCCGCTTGCACTGTCTCTCTCAAAATAAATAAATAAACTTAAGAAAAAAAAAGAGTACACTTATGATGAGCACTGAGTAATGTATAGAATTGTTGAAATCACTATATTGTACGCTTGAAACTAATATAGCATTGTGTGTTAATTCTATAGAAATTTCAAAAAAAATTTTTTAAACAATTCAATAAAAATAAACAATAAACTCAGAATAGATAAATAAATAAAAAATAAACTCAGAACCCAGCAAGGTCAACGGATTCCATAGTTCCTTCTTATCTTAGAGGGACAAAAAGTTTAATAAATATGTACACATCCACTCTGCACATTTTTTTTAATATTTTTTAATGTTTATTTTTGAGAGAGAGAGAGTACAAGCAGGGGAGGGGCACAGACAGAAGGAAACACAGAATCTGACGCAGGCTCCAGGCCTCAGGCTCCAGAGCTGTCAGCACAGAGCCTGACGCAGGGCTCAAGCTCATGAGCCACAAGATCATGACCTAAGCCTGAGAAAGGAGGTTATCCCAGCAGCAAAGTCAGACGCTCAACCGACCGAGCCATCCAGGCACCCCCCACTCTGCACATATTTTTAACACATAGGATGCTATCTCTGCATGAGCAGGGATGACATCATTTTAAGCATTGAACTTGACACTCCCTACCACGGCAGGGAAAATAGTCCAACCAACACCAAGTAAGTCATCCCACAGCAGAGAAGGAATAAGCCTCTGACTCTCTGGGACCCTTTGCATTTAGTGGGATGCAGAGTCAGTCTGGGAACCTGGCATGAAGGAAGCACAGCTCCATACCCACTTAGCCCCTGAAGGCCCTGACTTCCCAGCAATGCCCCAGAACCTGCACAGTGGAAACCAGGTGGTGGTGGCCCAGTCTCTTAGGTGAAGCAGATAGGCTGAGGCTCACCTCCAGCTCCCCACTCCCAGACTTGTGCTTTGTTCACACCCAACACTGACACACACCAACAGTCCACTGTGGAGACAGCAATTCCCTAAAGTGGTCACATCAGGGAAACTTCAGAACACCAGCTCTCGGGACAACTCTGGGGGACCAGCCAGGCAACAGACATTGACAGCTGAAGTGTTGACTTTCCCCAGTCCAAGTCATTCCGGGGATGACAAGGGACAATAGATAAATGGAATGGGATTTAAAATCCTGGTTCTAATAGCTGTGTGACCTCCAGCAATTTGCTTATTTGCTTAACGCCCTGTCTCTCTCTCTCTCTCTCAACTTCCTCATCTATAAAATGGGGATCCTAATAACACCTACTTCACTGAATGTGGAGAATTCAGTGATCCGGACAAGTGACATGGTTAACACAGTGCTTGTCACTCCATCACGGATCATGATTATTATCATTAACTGTTATCACTGAAATCCAAATTTGGACTTTTTCTCTCCCATCCTAACTGGCCACATACCAGGTGTCTCTGCAAGAATCCATTCTCTTTTCCCTTCCTCCTTGCCCACTCGCATCCTCCAATTTTCTCTTTTGTTTCCCCTTCCCCCATGCCTATCCCTACCTACAACCGGGAAGACACAAGGGCTTGTTCCAAACTTACATCTGAAACAAAAGGAAGAAATGCCTCTGCATTAGACTCAACACCCAGTCGTGTTCACCACACTGCAGCTGTATCACCTGTCCTAGCTCATGCTCACAACAGCCCTTCATCAGCATTCCGTCATTACCATCTCTGCGCTGGAAACCCTCTAACTTCTCAGAAAACAAGGTGCTGTTTTAGAGATTTTTCTTGCGGACCACCTTAGGAAACCGTAATAAAAAATTTTCTCATTCAGCTTGTTGCAAGATAATGAAGCATTCTAGTATCTTCTATTTTGACCAAGACTCACCCAGAAAGTAAATTATTTAGAAAAAGGGAAAGTATATGTATGTATGCTGAAAAAATGGAAACTTGTCTTTGTTCATGAGAAATGCTCTGTATTCAGTGAAGCTGCCTGGGAAGCTTATCTTTTCTTTTAAAAAGTAAAATACAGTACAGAACATTTGTCTGGATTTTCTTGGAATTTTGTATGCTTGGGGATCTTGTTTTATTCTCCATTTACTGAATATTTTGTTATTAATATTTCAGTCTTTCAGTATGTATCTCGTGTAGTTATGGGAAAAGCATTTTGCTCTCTAGGAGACAAATACTACATCGAATACCTCTGTTAACATGCCTTTTCATAAATTAGCAAACAATGTAGCTTTATCTTTTATTTATTAAATAATGAGACTGCTTTCATAAATAGCATTTTTCTTTATTTAACATACACCTGAAAAGATTATATGGCTTGAATTATCTCTCCATACCCTACTGTGATAGGCAGAATAATGTCCCCAAAAGTATCCACATCTTATTCCCCAGAACCTGTGATATGCCTTATATGGCAATGACTGGCACTAAGTGCCAGATGAGGAGATTATACTAAATTATTTGGATGGGCTCAATTGAATCATATGAGTTTTAATGGTGGAGATGTTTTCCTAGCTGCAGTAAGAGAGAGACACAGATACAATGACACAAGAAGGGTCAGAGACATGCATGAGAACTCTACCCACTTTTGCTAGCTTTCAAGATGGCGGAAGAAACACTAGCCAAGGAATGTAGGCAGCCTCTAGAAGCTAGTTAAGGCAAAGAAACATATTCTCCTCTAGAAGCTCCAGAAAGGAAGGTTACCCCACCAGTTCCTTGATCTTGGCCCAGTGAGACCTTATTCTTGACCCATGTTAGACTTTTGAACTACAGAACTGTAAAATAATGAGATGGTATTGTTTAGTCCACTAACTTAGTGATAATGTATTACAACACTAATAGAAAATAAATAACATTGACTCAGAACTAACCCTTTGATTTCAAAGCCAAGAAGAATGTGAGGTCCTTCTAGCATTCCAGAGTTTCTGTTAGAAATAGACTGGGTACCAGTTACAGCTCTTTGCATATGGTATTCAGTTACTGGTATGGAGAGGAAGGAAGGAAGGTAGGTATGTTGGTCTAGTGACTGGTTAGATGCACAAAAGAGAGGAAAAAAAATAGTGTAGTGGTTTATAGATTATACAAGTTATGGGGCACCTGGGTGGCACAGTCGGTTAAGTGTCCGACTTCAGCCAGGTCACGATCTCACGGTCCGTGAGTTCGAGCCCCGCGTCGGGCTCTGGGCTGATGACTCAGAGCCTGGAGCCTGTTTCCAATTCTGTGTCTCCCTCTCTCTCTGCCCCTCCCCCGTTCATGCTCTGTCTCTCTCTGTCCCAAAAATAAATAAACGTTGAAAAAAAAATTTATACAAGTTATGAACTATATGATTATTAAGGAATATTAAGCCACTACCAAACCAATCTGCCAAAAGAGAGTCTCTATCCCTTAATTTGGAATAAGTATAACCACAATTAGGAAGTCAATATGTGGGATGGTATTATTTTGTGAAGGACACTGAACAATTACATAATTTGATGTTTACTGTGGTAGAATAGTATTGCTTCTGTTAATGAAGAGAGTAAATTCCTAGGCACAATTCTTTGTCAGAAACTTAGTTAAAATTAAGAGACAGAGGATTCCCCTAAGCAGAAAAGAAAATGCTTAACATATAAACGCCCTGTTGAGATAGGCCTATAATGAAAATATAGTGAACAAACATAAGTGATTAGTCTCAGATCTTCCCCACCTTCAGATGGGGAAAGGAGGGTGCTGAGATGGATAGGAAACACTAACAGGCTAAGTTGAGAATACTGAAGTCCAACCCCACAGAGGCAGTCACCATCGATTAGACAGAGCTAGGGGTATTTCTTCAAAATGATACAAACTCAAGCCCAGCACCACACAATTTATATAGGCTTGAGGATTATTCTTTTTAACACTGCTATTGCAATAGATCTTCCTTTCCAGAAAATTCCATAATCAAAGTATCAGCATATATTATGATTTCTAAAAATTATTTACTTGCAATGGTAAAAAAGTAAACAGAAGCAGCCACCATTAGATTTTAGATTCAGTGAGGTTTCTGCATAATTGGCTATGTAATGTGAAAATTCCTGTTTGCATTCACTCTTCCTCCAAAACCAACTGAACTCACAGAACTGTGAGTAGCAGTTCCCCTGGAGGTTCACGATACAGATAAAAATATTACAAATTTGAGGAGAATTCCATTTTTTCCATCAGGGACTGTGTACCAATCACATTGTATTTTTTCATATTTGATAAATTGACAGATGACAGAGCCCATAGTGATAATAGTGATAGGTCTCCTAATTGCCCTTTGAAGTAAATTAATACATTCCTACCCTTAGCCTTCCTGCAGCAAGTACAGCCAAGTATTCTCATTAAACTTGCACAAAACAGAAAGGCACCTTCTAGGGAGTTTTGGCTAAATATAATCAGAACATGCACCAGAGAAATCAGAACATATGTACATCTGGAGACTTCAGAGTCAGTACTATTTGATTGCACACTTGTTCCATTCATTTAGGATAAAGTAGTAGCTTGGTGGTGATTGTATTGTCTCAAGAAGCCAAATTTTTATTAAGAAACCAACATCAGAGGAAACTTCTACTCAGCCTATCTGACTTCTCTCAAACCAAACTGAAAGAAAGTTTTCTGATTATAGCTACTAAAAGACTCAGGCACTCAGAGAGATGATTCCGAGTCCCAAACTTTCTATTTTGCCATCTCCAAACCCAGTAAAATGCCCCCCAATCTATAATATTTCTGTATCGAAAAACACCTTATACCTTTGCACTCCCAAAGCAACACAAAAGTCTTGCTACAGGAGCTGAAGAATATGGCATCATCATATCATATTCCTCATCAACTTACCTCCTTCAATATGTGAAGTCTCTTCAAAACAGATGGTCAAATCAAAGATGATCCATACGATATCCAGGTTCACTAAAAATCAAAACAATAGATACAAATGAAACAAATTCTCTACTTCTGTGGTAGAAAGCCTGCTCTCAAATTACACAAAATCAATTCTTGAAGATTTTTCAAAAGAAACTAAAGAAAACCATTCTCCCTAGATTGTCACTTAAACTTGAAAACTTGAATATGTGAGTTTTCCCGTGATACATGAAGGTAGCCAAAGTAATGGGGAATATGAAGGTCTATACTTCTGCTGGATTCCTTCTCCACCCATCCCATCTTTCATGTGAAGGGCCATAAACCCAACAAACAGTGGAATCAGGGGAGCCAAAAGAACAATAACAGATCTAGTATAGTTCAGTACCAAAGGTGTTTATAAAAAGTGGGAATGCAAAAGCAAGGAGCAAATTATATATGAGATTATGAAGATATGAAAATTTAAGTTCAGGAGTAATTGTGGTTCCTTGGCTGCTCTTGGGGTGGCTTTGGTACTAACAGTCACTGAAGTGCTTAACTTCCACAGCAAGACGAAGATCCTGAAACCAGTTCAAGGTGGATGGGACTGGTATAGCGTACTATGTAGTGTACTGTAGGTTGAAAGCCTAGGGTCTAAATCCCACATCTGCCACTTACTGGCAATGACTCAATCTCTTAAACCTCACTTTCCTCGTCTATGGAATGGAGATAATACAAGACAATACAATATCTCATAGGACTGTTATGAAGATGAATGCATCATACATGCATATAAGTCCTCCACATATACTAGAAAGTTAAAGTGGAGTTCGTGTAAAACATGGTTTATGTGAGACATGGGATGAAGGAAAAAAGCTGAGTGAAGAAATTTCAGCATGATGAGGGATCCCTAGCAGGCTGAAGGGAAGACCAATTGGGGTGCCTCTGGTGGGAAACTTTGAGGATGATCACAAGAAGCTGAATGTAAGCAGAACAGTAATGTTAGAAGACCTAGAAGAATGACCACCATTTGAATCCAATCCAAATGCCACTAGGCCAAATATAGAAACAGAGAACTAAAAAGGGGATTGCAAACATGTGACTCACTCCCTCTCCATGTTCAAGAGGTTAACAAGAGAAGTAAAAAGCTGTTAACTATAGCAATAGAGCTCCACTGTCTAATCCTACTGTCCCGGAGATCCCTGAGCTGTGACTGATATGAGGAGGTGCTGAGGTCTGGGTCAGAATTCCAGAGTCAGTCCATGTGAGGAGGGCCACCAGGACCATGAGGCTCTCAGGGGATAGATGCACCTGAGGCATTTTAAGAAACAGATAACGGACAATATTCAAGCCCCACCTACCACAGAGCCTGGCCTGCTGGAACTATAGACCTTTTGGGAGACAAGCTCCTACTTGGGAAGCACCAGCTTGTACCCATTCCACAAATACTCTCACTGGGGAAGAATGTAGGAAAGAAGGTGAAGACGTCACTCCCTTCATGCTCCACATGCCCAAAATCTCTCCCAAAATTAAACTGTTCTTACTTAATATCCCAAAAAGTTGATAGCATTCAAGAATGGGGTTGCGATGCCATCCAGATGAGCAAGTACTGATGAATAAACCCGAGTGTCTCTATGAAGAGCAGAAGAATGTCAAACAGCCATATTGAGTGCACACAGCCCATGGTGTGCCAAACAATGTAGCCGCCCTTCACCAAAGGATGAACCTAAGTAGACAAATACAACAGCAGGACATGTGCCTCCAAAGCGGCAGGAAGCTGAGGGCGAGGGAGATACAGACTCTGCTCCACTCTAACATATCATGTGACTTGGTGAGGGCCCTTCTCTGGGCCTGTTTTCTCATTTGTAAAATGAAGTATGGGAACTAAATAATCATCAGAGTTCTTCCTAGCACTTTCCACCTATAAATCAGGGGTTTGGGGTTTGAAGCTTCAGCCACTATTTCCTGCTATAACAAGATTCGTCACTACATTGGGGACCACAGTGAAAGTCAGGGGAAATTGGCTCTATGCCCAGAAATGGTCCAGAGTTGATCATGGAGCCCCTCAAGGTGGGACCAGGGGGTAAGGGGTGAGGAGGATGATATTTTCCTCTAGCTTAGGGCAGGGTGGGGATACCATCTGGCATCAGAATGAAGAATGTGGTTCCATTTCTTCCTAGTACTCCCCATTCTTCTCCAAAGCTGCCTGAAGTAGTTACTGACTTAGTAAGAAAGTATTAGAAGCCCAAGTTATTTCAATTAAAACTGTCCACAAGTCTAAGTGTGAGGAATGTTTATTAAGAGAAAAAAATTAATTCTGCCATGTGCCTGAACCACAGATTGTCTGCAAAGTGGCCCATGTGGTATAGCCATATAAACTTTATTACCTAGTAAAAATTTGTGTCTTAAAACTCTTGGCAAGAGCCCTCCTTTAACTGACTCAGACTTTTTTTCCCTTGGCTGGCCCAGATATAGAAGAATTAGTGCCACCGAATAACATATTATATTAGGCACTTGCTTTTTGTATTAGATACACTGTTCTTTGTACCGTTCTAATGCTTTGTCATATAACTTAACTGCCACCTGAACAAGGAAGCAACTGTTCACATTTTTTTATACCTCTTAGCTGAAGATTCAAACTAAATTCAGGATCATTTGATTCTTGAAAGGTCCTTTCCTCCTTTGGATCTTTGATTCTCTACTCTCTTTGATATATGTGTTTATACAATCAGCGCAGGAATGATTATTTAAAGTTTGAATTTTTCCTGAAATGTATTGTCTATTGAGTTCAAATGAAATGCAGAGCAGTACTTCAACATCTCACTGGTTTTGAAATTTGGGTTCTGGCTGACAATTCTTACATTTCTTTCCATTTTCTTTGAATTGCTAAGAAGCTGTGTGTGTGTGTATGTTTGTGTGTGTGTTCTTTTAAATTTATAGTCATCTCTGAAATTACAATGTAATAGCTTTAAAACAGTCCAAAGTGCCTCTAATGGGAATGAATTATAATGGAAAGTATCAAGAAAGGCACTGAGCATTATTTGGAATGCAGCTTTGTTTCTATCTTGGTTTATCCTTTGCCAGTGGCTCCATTAGGGTATCACTCAATCAGCCTCTCTGCTGGATAGCAAGTTTACATTCATCCATGCAGTAACCAGTCAAAGAAGAGGAGAAAGCTCTACTTTTGTAGAGCCATGGGCCCCTTGAGAAAAGAGGAGCGTTCTGTCAAACAGTTTCTAGTTCCACCAATGGTAGGAATGCCAAATGGGAAAATTCTGTCTCTTTTCACAAATATATTTCATGTCTCTTCCCTTGCCCCTTCTGTAAGAGCTCCATGAATCATCAACACTAACACCCTCTTCTAAATAAATGAGAAGATATTTCATACCACGGGTGTGATGAAGTGAGGTAGTACTTAATTCTTCAGCCTTCCAGAAGCACATGTTGTAGCTCTTGATTATTTTTAAAAATGTAACAATGAAACTAATATAACAGTAATAATCACAGTCCTAAAGAACTATTACATACTGGGCACTGAGCTAATTCTTTAGATACTTGAGCTCACTTAATCTTCACATACATCCGTACACAAACTCAATAGGACAGTATTGCCCCAATGTGATAGATGAGGAAATTGAGTCTTAATAATTTTTTTAATGTTTTTATTTATTTTTGAGAGAGAGAAAGAGAGCTCAGGGGGTGGGGGGGTGGGAGCAGAGAGAGAGGGAGGCAGAGGATCTGAAGCAGGCTTTGTGCTGACAACAGAGAGTCCAACGCAGGGCTCAAACTCAAAAAACTGTGAGATCGTGATCTGAGCCAAAGTCGGATGCTTAACCGACTAAGCCACCCAGGCTCCCCAAGTCTTAACAATTTAATTAATTCCTGAAGATCACATCAGGAAATCAGGTAGAACTGAGTTCTAAGCCCATTCTGATCCTGAGCTGGCACTCTTAGCCAGTCCTATATGCTTGACAATAGTCCAAAGACATCTTGGAAAATCAACAGATGACTTGGAATTCATGTAATGAAGAAAAAGCAGTGTTGCTTAGACAGCTTTCTAAAGAATTCTCTCAAAAAGAAAGCTGTTCTGATTATGCATACATCTTAATTTGTTTTTAAGTTAAGATTTACTAGGTGTTTAGTATGTGCCAGGCATTTTTTTCTAAGTATTTTACAGGTATTAACTTGCTTGATACTTACTACAATTACCACTTTACATCATTACAATGACCATCTTACAAGGGCACCTGGGTGGCTCAGTCGGTTGAGCATCCAACTTCGGCTCAAGTCATGATCTCACAGCTGGCAAGTTCGAGTGAGTCCTGCATCATCAGGCTCTCTACTGTCAGCAGAGTCCACTTCAGATCTTCCTTCCTTCTCTCTCTCTCTCTGCTCCCCCACTTTCAATAATAAATAAGCATTTAAAAAAAATTACCATCTTACAGCTGAGGAAACTGAGGAAGATAGAAGCTAGGTAACATGGGGAAGGCCACACAGTAGTAAAAGTGGAGACTCAATTTGGAACTAGGTTGTTTGGCCCTAAAGTCCACCTTCTTAAGCTGACCCTATGCTGCCTCCTCTTAGTGATTATGGACATATTTGCTTATGAAAATAAAATCCTAAGGACAGCACCTGGAGAAGCAAAAGCCAGACAATGGAACAGCTAAGTTGGGTCGGCATAAGACACTAACAGGAATTTAGGAATAAGGGAGAAGACAAAGAGGGACCCAGAATCATCACAGGGACCTGCCACCCAAGTTCAAAAGATACACAAGAAAATTTTCAGAGGTGGGAAATGACATAGGACCATTCAAAAAGGAGATGTGTTATAATTTATTTTAAGCAGCTTGCTAAATAACCACCTCACGACACACAGAGCCTTGAGAGAGGGCACTTTCAGTACTAATGGAATGGGGATGGTGTCTGTGGCATAGAAAAACACCAGCAGGCAGAGGAGATAAATCGCAAAAAGTCTGCAGAGATGGCTGGGATAAATGGGACCATCCTCCAGTGACCTACAGAGATGAGATTACCCACCATAAATAGGATGGAGACTCAAGCCAATTTCATTCAGTCTTTTAACTTTATTTATTTTGAGAGAGAGAACATGAACACATGAGAGGGGGAGGGGCAGAGAGCAAGAGGGAGAGAGAAAATCCCAAGCAGGTTCTGCACTGTCCGTGCAGCCTGACACAGGGCTCGAATTCAGGAAGCATCAGATCATGATCTGAGGCGAAATCAAGAGTCGAGGGCTTAACCAACTGAGCCACCCAGGCTCCCCTTCATTCAGGCTCAATGGATAATCTCACTGCAACAAATGGAGGACTTGGGGACACCAAGACACCTGAAATCTAGGTTGAGTTAGACTGAAAACTTCTAATTTCTAAAATTAAACACTAATTCAGTCAGTATCTATGGAGTGCCTACTGAGTGCCAGGCTTTGTTTAAGACAATAGGCATACAACAGTGAGCAAAACAGACTTGGTCCCTGACCACTTGGAGCTTATACTATAGCGGGGAAGTCTGACAATTAAGCAATAACATGCACTGGATTGTGACAAACGATTTCATAAGGGAAGTCCAGGTGCCAGGGACCAGATGGCAAAGGACCCTAAGCTAACCCAGAAGAGATGAAGCTTCTGAGGAGGTACGTTTATGCAGATAAATCGAGAAAGCACTGAGGAGAGTCTGCAAGGAGCCCTGCAACGTTTGGGAATGGGAAGGAGGTCACGTCTGGAACTTCACTCAGGAAAAGGAAAAATAAGGGCAGCGGTGGCATGCGATGGGGCTGTGGAGGGCAGGCGGAGTCCGGTTACATGGGGCTTGGAAGCGGTGCTGAGAAACTGGGGGCAAGAGGAAGACAATCTGAGTGTTGAAGAGGGTAGTGATATGATCGAATGAGAACTGCACGTTGTACAGTTAAAAAAAAAATAATAAGGACCTTAAAGCCTGAAGGCAACATCCTCCGCGACCGGTTCAAGAGCTTCCAGAGGAGAAACATGGTCGAACGTCGGGAGAGAGCCAAGTTCAAGTGCAAATACAAGGTGAAACTCAAAGAGAAGTGGGCGTTCCTCGCGTTATAGCCTCAGCGGGGTACCGGAGCCCCTACCCTGCAATAAAACACCTCTGACCAACAACAAAAAATAATAAAAATAAAGTTTATAAAAGTAGGTGAAGATGGCATTAAAATTATGTTTTATTATTTTCCTGAGCCGAAGACCTGTGGTATTTTTCACTTGATAAAGATGTCACTCCTACAGTGATCTATTCTGGAGTCATCTCTAACCATCTTCATATAGGATATAAATTTGTATGGTGCCCATCAACAAAGGTCATTCTGCATATACTCTGAGGACTGAACCCACAAGTATCACCCTTCTGTCTGTTGTGTTTACTCAGATTCCTCAAAATTATTTAATTATTTAAAATGCACCTTCAGGGGCGCCTGGGTGGCTCAGTCGGTTAAGTGTCCGACTTCAGCTCAGGTCATGATCTCGCGGTCCGCGAGTTCGAGCCCCGCGTCGGGCTCTGGGCTGATGGCTCAGAGCCTGGAGCCTGCTTCCGATTCTGTGTCTCCCTCTCTCTCTGCCCCTCCCCCATTCATGCTGTGTCTCTCTCTGTCTCAAAAATAAATAAACGTTAAAAAATTTTTTTTTTTTAAAATAAATAAAATGCACCTTCAGGAGCATCTGGCTGGCTCATGTGACTCTTGATCTCAGGGTCATGAGTTTGAGCCCCACATGAGATGTACAGATCACTTAAATTTAAAAAAAAAATTTTTTTTAAATAGGGGCACCTGGATGGCACAGTCAGTTAAGCGTCCAACTCTTGGTTTCAGGATCATAATCACAGGGTTTGTGAGTTTGAGCCCCACATCAGGCTCCACGATGACAGTATGGAGCCTCCTTGGGATTCTCTCTCTCTGCTCCTCCCCTTCTCACTCTCTCTCTCTCTCACACACACACAAAATAAACTTAAAAAAAAAAACTTTTAAAAAATAAAAATCAATAAAATGCACCTTCAGTGTATGTCAAACACTATTCTAAGGACTTGACAAATATTAACTCATTTAATCCTTATAACAATTCTATGAAGTAAGTACTGTTATGATTCTCATTTTACAGATGAGGATACTGAGGCTGAGAACAATCATACAACTAGTAAGTAGTAATGCAGGATTCTAACCAGTAGACTGGCTTCATAGCCCATGCACTCAAACCACTACCCCATGCAGCCTATCTGATTGATTCTGGGGAAGCTAAAGACAAAGTGGTCTAAGAAGGCATGACATGCACTAGTCATCTGCACAAACAATTATTGAGTCTGGGCCAGGATGGGGGTACAACCATGAGTATGGCCTAATCTGTCCCTCCCAGCCTGCAGTGCTCAGTCTAGCAAAAGAACAGGCAATAACCCAAAATCACAATCCATGTAAGAGGAGCAAAGAGAGAGGATGTTAGCACCCAGTGGAAGGACATCTCATTCCCTCTAGGGCAGAGATGCCACCAGCAAAGAATTCCTGCAGAGGATGATGCTAGAACTTACACTAAGGGGAGGTGGGATTTGACCAGCTGGCAAAGAAGGAAGGAACACAAGAGCACATAATGGTTTTGTTTGGAAAATAGCAAATTGTTCATCTTGGCTAGTGACTGGGGATCGCTGGGGGAAATGGCAGGGTATGGGGCTGGAGAGGTGGGATATTTCAGGCTTGCCTGAGCAGGACTGTCCCTGATATGCACAGAACAGCCAGGTTCTCAGAAAGCACATGTTCTACTCATGTAACAGATCACATGATAAAAACACCCTGAGAGCAATGGCCCAGTTGTCTCTGTGGATTGTTACAGTGTTTCCTTGGCACCTTTACTAAAATCTTTCTCTCCAGATCCTGAGTCTTCGCTGTAGGGCCCAATTTTGAAAATACAACATCCCCCAAGTTCCTTCTCTGTGGACCTGGCATCCAAACCTTGTGAGTAAATTGCAGATTATCCCCATGCCAGACGGAGTAATACCTTATAAAAGGAGTGACTACCTCAGGACTTCTGTCCCTTTGAAAAATGACTGAACTCTATACCAAGGATAAAAGTAAATCCCTAAATCCCAACACAATCTTTTTAAAAAACTGTATCAACTTCTGTCCCATAAAAGACCCAGAGCAGAGTTTCAGATGTTCATGCATGCATCTTCAAAATACCTCCCACCTTCGTGGGTTTTAACATTTCTCTTCTAATTGTAATAGTCAAAACAATTCTACTTTGTAATTAATTGTTGTGATTTCTATAAGCATTATGGCTAGAGAAGACTTTAAGCCAAGAACATAATTTGACTAACCTAACTGCACACATGTTCATACACACATTTCGTATATAAATACATATGTATGTTCAAACGAAAAGGCCAGGTTGGAGCTGGAACCAAATAGGCATAAAATTAACTAACATGAGTTTATTGTATTCTCTACCTAATGCAAAGAGTTTTCCAGGAACTTTTATTTATTTCCCTCCCACAGGGAAGACTAATACTTTTTGGGCATGAATATTGTAAATAGAAAGAGGTCCATAGAGATTCCAGGGTGGCTATGACTTTGTGTGAAGCGGTGAGAGAAGGTGTGGATAATTCAGGAGAGAAAAATGCTAATGAGGCAATAAGGAGAACCTCTATTCCAACCTCCCCATTTTACAGATGAGGAAACAAAGGTCCAGAAAGAGCAGGCAGTTGACCCCAAGACACACCCGTAAGTGGAGAACCAGGACCAGAGCCGCATTTTTTGATGTCTAGTTCAATTTTCTCTCCAATTCTTTACTTCTCAAACTATTTTATTTATAACTCCCAGGGGTTCACAGAAGAGAGCCACAAAGGGCCCGCAGTCACAGGATAAAGCTCAAGTATCAAATGTGCTTGAAGATTGGAGGGGAAGTCGTGTTTTATTAACTTAGTGTTTAAATATTAGAACAATACAAAAATAGTATGGATTTGGGGATTTTTAAATTTTTAATTGCACGAATTTTTGCAGAAAACTGCAGCAGACTTCAAAGAAAGGTTGTGTTTGTGGAAGCCTCTTGGACCACCCCACAGATTGCCCAGGGGAGCACAGGCCCACTGCTGCCTGCAGCCCACACACCACAGAACCTGCTCCAGAGAATCAGGGTGTCCCACAAAAGCGGAGCAAGCTTTTCTCACCCACCCTGCCCCAGACTGGGTCTGACCCTGAAGAGCCTAAGAAGTGGGGTGAGAAAGGAAAACCTTCAAGTAGGACTAACCCCCAGAGCCTGGGCCATCCTTCTCCAAAGGAAGGAAGAAGAATGAGTTAACTTGCAGGAGAAGTAAAGGGGGGAAAAGAACCCTTCGGGAGAGCTACAAAGCCCAGAAAGGACAGCCAGCCTGTCAGAAGTGCTAACGCTCAGAAGAGCAGAAATATTTCTGACACTCTAGTGAAAAAGGCCTTATTTTTGCTCTTAATGGCAAAGCAGAAAGGCTTGCTCGCCCAATGGATGTAAGCCATTGAATGAGCCTCACAGCCAGACCCAAGGGACCACAGAAGTCTCTTACAATAGGCCCTCACAAGACTATAGTTTAGAATAGAAGCAACACAGTCCTGGGGCGCTTGGGTGGTTCACTCAGTTAAGCATCCAACTACTGATCTCGGCTCAGGTCACAAACTCAGGGCCATGAGATCAAGGCCTGTGTCGGGTTCTGTGCTGACAGCATGGAGCCTGCTTAAGATTCTCTCTCTCCCTCTGCCCCTCCTCTGCTCATGTGCATGTGCACTCTCTCTCTCAAAAAAAATTTTTTAATTTTTAAAAATAAAAATAAAAAATAAATTTCTTACAAATATCCATGCCTAGAGAAAACTCTTCCTCCTTTCCCTGTGATTAATTTTTCATTCTGCATGTAACATTTTTAAAAGCATTTGCTGTCTTTCCAGAATGTTCAATGTGTTTGATTTTTTTAATTCTATTAACTTAGTCACAGAGCCTCAAATATCACCAGGAAAGCAAATTATAATAGAACTGAGAAATATCAACTTAAAAGCTTTGGCAAGGCAGCTGAATTGGCATTATAATCACCAGGCCAAGAGGCGCTGTGAATAGAGGGCAGGAGCCAGACAGCACACTAAAAACAGACACTAATGTAAGCCTGATCACTAAAGGCTCCATCCTATGTCCAGGATGCTAACAGCCAGGCACACATCTCTTGTGAGGAGACCAGGGAATCCTTCTGGGGAGAAACTGAATGACCCAGAGAAAAATAAGATCTAATGATCCTAATCTCTTAAGGCTTCCTTGAAAGCAAGGTTCACTTACAACCTGATCACCTTACAGAGAAGCCAACCTTATATTTACAATTTTGTATCAGCCCTTTTGTGCCTCAAATTTATTTTTTTAAGTTTATTTTTTTTATTTTTTGAGAGAGACAGAGACAGCAGAAGTGGGGGAGGAAAGCGGGGGGGGGGGGGGCAGGGTGAAGAGAGAGAATCCCAAGCAGGCTCCAAGATGCCAATGCAGAGCCCAACGTGGGGCTCAAACTTACAAAACTATGAGATCGTGACCTAAATGGAAACCAAGAGTTGGATGCTCAACCGACTGAGCCACACAGGCACCCCTGTGCCTCAAATTTAAATGGGAACAGACAGCAAAGGATCATTAGAAATTGGAAGAAAGACTTCAGTATGAAAGAGAGAGATCATAAAAACAAGTAGGAAAGAAGCACTTGGAGGAAAGGGATAAACTGCAAAGAAAGGAAAAGAGAAACTTTTTAAAATCCATATTAAATGCCCTCAATCAGTGAAAAGAAGGTAGGGCAATCAAGAAACCAGTGGAGCTGATAGGATGAGCTGTGTGCTTGAGCATTTGGAAAAAGCTAGTGAGTGGCATTCATCATCTCTGTTAAAGCACTTAGGAAATATAACAACAGGCACAGAGACAAAGCCAATAAAACATGAGATATTAACAATTCCAGAAATAATAAAAAGAAACTTGGAAGGGGCCTCATTACTTAATTATTGACTTTAAATTTCATGGATTACCCTGGAATGGTATAGTCAATCTGAAAAAAAAATAGTACAGGAATGGAAGCCTATCATTTTATATTTTGCCACTACGGGCTCAGCAGTGTAAAATATTTACAACAGTCACAATAACATAAGCACCAGTTACTTAACCAAAATTTGTGACATAGAAATGGGTAGCTAAATACTTTGTTTATGTGCATATGTTACTTTGATAAAAGTAAAAATTAATTTAAAGTGAGTAAGAAAAGCTATGGAGGGGCACCTGGGTGGCTCAGTAGGTTAAGTGTTCAACTCTTGGTTTCTGTTCAGGTCATGATCTCACAGTTCATGAGTTCAAGTCCTGCATCAGGCTCTGCACTGACAGTGTGGAGCCTGCTTGGCTCTCTCCCTCTCTCTCTCTCCCCCTGCTCACACTGTATTTCTCTCTCTCTCTCTCTCTCTCTCTCTCTCTCTCTCTCTCTCTCCCTTTCTCTCTCATTCTCTCTCTCAAATTAAATAAATAAACTTTAGAAAAAGCTATGGAAAATTGTTTGTCAGTTCCTCGACAAATGGAATTACCACATGATCCATCAATCCCACTTGTGGGTATATACCCTAAAGAATTGGAATCAGAGTTTCAAAGAGGTATTTATACACTCATATGCATAGTAGCCTTACCTGCAATAGCCAAAAGGTAGAAGCAAACCAAGTGTTCATCGGTGGATAAATGGATAAACAAAATGTGGAATGTTCATGCATTGGAACATTATTCAGACTTAGAAAAGAAGGAAATTCTGACACCACATATATGAAAGTTAAAGACATTATGCTACATGAAATAAGCCAATCACAAAAAGACAAATACTTATATGATTTCACTTATATATGAGGTACCTAGAGTACCTCAAATTCATAGAGACAGAAAGTAGAAGAGGTCTGGAGGTAGGGTGGAATGGGAATTCTTCTTTAAGAAAATTTTCAGTTTTGCAAAATGAAAAGAGTTTTAGAGACCAGTTTTGCAACAATGTAAACATACCTAACACAACTAAAGTGTACATTTAAAATGGTTAAGAAGGTAAATCTTACGTTATATGTATTTCACAACATTTTTTTTTTAAATGTTTATTTTGAGAGAGAGAACACACGAGTGAGCGGGGATGGACAGAGAGAATCCCAAGCAGTCTCCACACTGTCAACACAGAGTTCAACATGGGGCTCCAACTCACAAACCTTGAGATCACCACCTGAGCCAAGATCAAGAGTCAGACACTTAACTGACTAAGTCACCCAGATTACCCTACAACAATTTTTTAAATGTTTAAAAGTGAATAGGAAAAAACATCATGATGATCCAAAAATATGTATAAGGTTTAAATTCAGAAATGAAAAATTTGGGGGCGTCCAGGTGGCTTAGTCAGTTAAGCCTCCAACTCTTTGCTTCGTCTAGTTAAGCCTCCAACTCTTTGCTTCATCTCAGGTCACGATCTTGTGGTTCAGGAGTTCAAGCCCCACACCTGGCTCTTCACTGACAGTGTGGAGCCTGCTTAGGATTCTCTCTCTCCCTCTCTCTGCCCCTCCCCCATTCACACTGGTGCTGTGTTCTCTCTAAATATATAAATAAACAAAAAAATTTTTTTTGAAAATGAAAACCTTTAATATACATAAAAGGGACTTTGTTATCTAGTGATTGACTTTAAATTTCACTGACTGTCCTAAAATGTTATTCCTAACCTGAAAAAAAAATTTTTTAAGAGCTATTATGTTTCTGTTCACACAGAGATAATACAGTTAAAAATGAAATGCTGCTATGTTCGTGGTTTCAGTAATGTAAAGTTTAGCCACATTTTAGTTTCAATCACCATAATAAAATAGCACAAATCCAGGTGGTCATTGTACAAACAAAAGTACAAAAAAAAAACCTCCAAATATACCAAATGTAGGTCACATATAGGAAATTATCACAATGTCACTATAAAAAGATAAAAACATAAATCAGAATATTTCTGCTAAATAATAAAGCACCTTTAAAATTGCACAGCTGCATATCCTTGACTATGAGTTTTACCTAATAGTTATCCTGTCCATAATTCCAAAAAACAGAATCTACAAATTTAAACATAGTTTAATTTTTTTTCTATTTGATTCTATTTCATGTGGTGAAACCATCAAGAACTGCTACTGTGGCTCACCTGAGTTTCAAATATTCATTAAGGATCCATAACATAAAGGCACTATGTGAAAGAGTGAGACCCAAAGAGTTCCTGTACTCAAGAAACTCAATCCTTAACCATCTTCCAAGTATGAAGTGTCCTCCCTAGGTGCCTAAATTGGGTACTGATCTTCGTTTTAATTAAGTAACTCAGCAGCATCTGTTCTGGAGCATAGTTTATCTAAGGAAATGAGTGAGGGAAAGGACAGCCAAAAATAGATGGAGACTTACCATAAATCATCTCTATATATTCTTCTACAAAATGTAATTGAAGATTACAGTTTTATTCTATTCTTGTCAAAAACTGGACAGTTTCCACCTGCCTGAAAGAGATATTTCTGGTTTTCTACCTCTACTCTCTTGGGAATTCTTTATTGTTCTGTGTTTCAAGTTTTTTTTTTTGAATGACAGATACACTCACTTTTTCTATCCCTTTGGTTTAAAAAAAAAATAATAATAAGGTAGGGAAGCCTGGCTGGCTCAGTTGGTAGAGGGTGTGACCCTTGATCTCAACCTTGTAAGTTTGAGCCCCACATTGGGTGCAGAGACTACTTAAAAATAAAATCCTTTAAAATAAATAAATATTAATTTAAAAATTAAACAATAATTTAAAAAATAATAATGTAACAACCACACGCTGCCAGGGTGGTTTTCAACTTTCAAATCCCTTAAAACTAATCTACTTACAGAAATGGTTCGGCAGACTCCTCCACCTTGACTCCCACATCCCCGTATGAAAGGAGTGAACAACAGCTCAAACCATATCCCATACTCTTTACCAGCTAGGTGCCCTTGAGCATGTATTTTAGCCATTGTAAGTCTCGGTTTCCTTATCTAAAAAATGAGGGAAATAAACATATTTCACAGGACCACTGTGATGATTTTTTTAAAGAAGATAATGTATGTAAATCCAACACAGTGTCTAGCTCAAAGTTGGCTCTTCATAAATGTCAGTTCCCTTCCCTGGTGATGCAAAGCTCTTAGCAGCTTGGCCTGAACCATAATCCAGCTTCCAAAATGCCCAGTCCATGAGCCCTGGCATCAAAATCATCGCAGAATTCACTGTTTTAAGAATTTCAGGTTGGGGCACCTGGTTGGCTCAGTCAGTACGGCATGCGACTCTTGATACCAGGGTTGTGAGATCAAGCCCCAGGTTGGGTGTAGAGATTACTTAAAAATAAAATCTTAAAAAAATAAAATTTCAGGTTGGCATAAGAGAAGTTCATAGTCTCCCTATATTCTTAGCTTTATGTAGGCTACCCTAAGGACAAAACGGTCAAACAACAGTGGCCACATATTTATGGAAGAACTCTGATGTAGTAACACCCACTTTTCTAGTACCTACATCGTAGGACATCCAACAAAAGAAAGAAGCTTTTGCCTTGCCCATTCTCTGAAAGTTTGCATATTTTGCCCTCAGCAAATAGACGTGAAGAAGCCCCCAAACCAAAACTTAATTGCTTCAACAGAAATGGCCTTGACCACCTGCCTCCTCTCCATGATTCCATGACTCCTCTGAAAACCATTTCTCCAGTCTAAGGAAAACATATCACATGCCTTTGTAGCCACATTGAACCTCGTCATCAACCAAAAGAACCATAAACTGTGAGCCCCCTTGTGACAAAGAGCCATTGATGTTATTTATGTTAAGCAATTATATAACATTTACTCTGTTCTAGGTAACATTTGAAGCATTTTACAAATAATAACTCATCTGATTCTTGTAAATGATTAGGTAGATAAGATACTATTATTACCCATTTTACAGAGGAAGAAATTGAGTCTGGGAGAGGTTAATTGCCAGACAGACTGGTTTCAAAGTCTCTGCTCTGAACTACCAAATCATGCGGCCCCCTCATGCAGCTCACGGCCCGCAGCCAGAGTGGTGACATTATAGAAGGTCTTTCTGTGCATATAATATTAATAGCAAATCCAGAGGCCCGGATAGATGATAAAAGTTGTTTTGCTACAGAATTATTATGGGTACATGGAAGCTACAAATTACAGTGGGCAGAGGCTGGGATGAATAGTCAAATTGACTTGGATCAAATCCCAGCTCCATAAATTGTGTGTCTCTGAGTTAGTTGGTTAACTATTATGAGTCTCTGTTTCCACATCTCTAAACAGGGATCACAGTACCGATTGCACAGAAGTACCGGGGAGATTAAAGGAGATAAGTTAGGTGAAATACCTACAATGTGCTTCCCACACAGTACACGTTCAATAAGCTACAGCCTTCAGATTTAAGGTTCTAATTGTCTTGCTGTGCACAGGTGATTTTTTTTTATTTTTCTGTGAGAGACTCACAAGTAATGAAAAACAACAACAACAAAATTCCAGTAGAGCGGTGCCTAGGTGGCTCAGTCAGTTAAACATCTGACTCTTGATTTCAGCTCAGGTCATGATCTTGAAGTTTGTGAGTTTGAGCCCCGCATCAGATTCTGCACTGACAATATGGAGCCTGCTTGGGATTCTCTCTCTCTCTCTCTCTCTCTGTCTCTCTCTCTCTCTCTCAACCCCTCCCCTGTTTACATACTCTCTCTCTCTCAAAATAAATAAACATTAAAAATATTTTTTTAATTCTAGAAGAAACCTTATAGGCAAAGGGATATTTATACTCTAGAAATTAGAAAGCTAACCATTTATTTCAATACTTAAGTACATTTTCTGAGCATTTAATAAATAAACAGGTATGGGCTCAAGGGCTGTAAACTTTAATTGTAGCAGTAAAGTGTAGAAGCAGTAAAGGAAAGTGTTTTAAAACAACCTACCTGGCCTTTTAAATAAAAATCATCATTTGTCCCTGGAAATATCGTTCTCCTGTTTCATTTATTAAAAATGCAAAGAGGACAGCATTACAGACACTACCTTACCAGTTTAGTGTGTTCCTGTAAGTATAATCATATCATCATCCCTTTTCCTCTTTCCAGCCCCTTGGTGGGACCGTGTTTCTGTGACCCCTTGAACTGGGTGTGGGCATGTGTCTCACTTCAGCTAATGAAATGTGAGTAGAAATGATGTGTGTCTCTTCCAGGCAGAAGCATTTAATTACAGGGTGAGGCCTGCAAAACTTCGTTCCCCCGTTCTAAGCATCACGGGAGCTCATATTGAGTTGAAATCTTCATCAGCCTAGGTTTCTGAGTGACTGTACACAGATCTCTCCTACCAGTTCTCGCTGGTCATGTGGCATGGGCAAGATATAACCTGTTATCTTAAGTCATAAAACCTTAAGAGCTGTTTGTTACTGAAGCTTCGCCTAACCTAGCCCAGCTGACAGGATAACGGGTAACTTACACAGAAAATGGAGTTAATGCTACAGACAACTCACCTCACTAACCTCACAGAATGGGGACTATTCAGCTCAACTACTGGATGTCTAAAAGAACAAATATGGGGGCGCCTAGGTGGCTTGGTCCGTTAAGCGTCCAACTTCGGCTCAGGTCATGATCTCACGGTCCGTGAGTTCAAGCCCCGTGTCGGGCTCTGGGCTGACAGCTCAGAGCCTGGAGCCCGTTTCAGCTTCTGTGTCTCCCTCTCTCTCTGCCCCTCCCCTGTTCATGCTCTGTCTCTCTCTGTCTCAAAAATAAATAAACGTTAAAAAAATAAAAGAACAAATATGGTTGACCGTATCATTGTAATCTTACTCTTCAGTAAGAAGCTGCTTCTCATCTATTCTAATTGTAAGGGATTTCTGTTTCTTTGATGGTAAATACTATTAAAACTTGCTTTTTAAACTCTCTTGGCTTTTACAGACTTGACAAATTCCTAGACATATTCAATAAACATTAAGTATAAATACTTAATGTTGTTTAGGCATTAAGATTATCCATTCCTGTTAATGTGGGCCTAAGTTGCCTGGAAGGACTAAGAACCTTTATCTTTTTTTTTTTTCTTTACTCTCCAGGAAGAAATAGTTATGGTGGCTTCCCACTGCTTACTGACTTATCACAACATCATAAAGAGTTAAAATTCTAAAACACAGAGAAGCCTACTAAAGAGATAAGTACATATCAGGACTTGAAAGGCTAGCATGATCACAGAACAGGTCCCAGCCTAAAGATTCAAAGTAACCTTTCATAAGAAAAGCTCACCAGAGTGCTATAAAGACAGGGTAAGTCATATCTTCTCTCAGCCCACCAACCAGTAGCGTCTCCTATTTCCTACCCAAGTCCCATGTTTGCCAGCTCAGTCACACACTCAGCTGGAACTCTGTGAGATAAACCATAACTGACCTGCCGTAAATTGCTGTGGAGTTCAGCATGAAAATCAAAAACTTTCATTGAGCCTTTCAACACTGCTAGAGCAAGTTATAAAATCCTGGTCTGTGAACAGGCTTCACTTGATGCAGTAGGTTCCTGGAAACGTTGTACATAAATCTTGATAGGTATGTAGATAAACACATAGATAGACAGATAGATTCACACCCATATATAAATACAGAGAGATGTTTGTATATATATATTTCTAAAGACTCCTATGTATATAATTTTTACTAGCAAACCAAAGGAATACCTATAGTAAAATACTTTGCACAATGACTAATCATTTCCCAATATCTCTGTATGAATCTTAGAATGTATATGATTTGCCCTATTTTATAATTTCACGTAAATGTCTAGAGATCAACTGCTTTAACAAAACACCTGCCTGCTTAAGCCTTCTGAGCAAGTAGTCATATCAAGTGAAAACCCACTGGGACCTTAAGACTGTTGTTTTTCCTTATTTGTTTTAATTTCTTCCTCTGGCGAGAGTCAACAGATGAAGGAAACAGACCCTCAGCTCCAAGTCAGGAGGGCTGGCTTCCCATCATGGCTCATCTGGGTTCTGCAAGTGGACTGGGCGTGTGCTCTCAGGCAAGTTCTTTACCTCTCTGAGGCTGTTTCCTTATTTAGTAGATGGCGTTTGGGGTGGGGAACAATATTCCAGAAAATCTCAAAAACCGCTTCTAGATGTAAAGCCTCCTAAGGAATAAATGAGTGATTTATCATCTACTTTCATTGCAGGGCAGCAAGAGAATGAATTGGTGGAACAGAATGAGGCTGACTCAGCACAAACTGGAGAATTTCTGGGGCATGGGGATAGAGAATATAGTTTTGTGGCTGCTGTAAGTATTCCTCTTCAAGAAAAGTTTTCATGAACTCAAGTGTGCAATTTCTCCTTCACCTGAAGTCCCTATCCCTTTATCAAGTCTTTACATTCAGACTCTGCCCTTGTAGGACCCAAATGAGGAGCACTTCCTGCCCTGGTAATCAGAGGAGGCTGATTCCAGAAAAATAAGAATAAAAAGATAGGGGTGCCTGGGTGGCTCGGTCAGTTAAGCATCTGACTTCAGCTCAGGTCATGATCTCACGATTTGGTTCGTGGGTTCAAGCCCCATGTCAGGCTCTGTGCTGACAGCTCAGAACCTGGAGCCTACTTCAGATTCTGTGTCTCCCCCTCTCTCTGCCCCTCTCCGAACTGTGCTCTGTCTCTCTCTCTCTGTCTCAAAAATAACATAAAAAAGTTTTAATAAAAGGATAAACATAAAAGACCAGAAAGAAAATAGACTCACCAATAAAATGTGTAAATGTGTCTTGCTTTCATGTTATCTACTACTGGTTGGAAGCTGCTGTGGCAGAACCTTTGCTGCTGTGATATTTTCACACACTCATGGAGAATAAACAAAAGAAGCAAACACTAAACTAGACTAAATTAAGAGCGGAGAGTGTTAAGACCAGTGATCAATCTGCAGTGGCTGACACTGCATCCTGATTCATCCTTGATTCATTTCTAACAAGCTTGTTGATAGAAGAGAGGAAAACCCTCTCAAACAAAATAAAACAAAACAGGTCAGAGGACAGAAACATGATGGAAGTCTTCTATTTGGAAGTCTCATGGCTTACGAGGGCCTGTTCTATAATCTGGTCTCATCTTCTATGTCTTCCCAGCATCCTTCACTTCCTTCACTTAAGGCACTCTGAATTTACCCTTCTCATTTCTTGTCCTTTGCACATACCACTCTCTCAGCCTGAAATATCGTCTTCCTACTCCTTTGCTTTTGCCTAAATAATTCCTACTTATCTCACTGGTCTTCTTTCTCCAGGAAGTCCCCCTTGATACTCTAAGGCAAAATTAGATATTCCTCCAGCGTGCCCCAGAGTCCTTTATTAAAATTGCCTGTCTGTTCATCTGTATGCCCCACAAGACTGCAGGCATCATGGGGACTGTTACTGTGTCTTACAGTCCTTATATCCCCAGCACCCACAGTATACCTGGTACATAGTAGGTGTTCAACAAACATTCATCAATGAATGGTACACCCCACCTCTCCTGGCCTAGTCATCAAAATTCTAGAAGAGAGTCAGCCAAACTACTCCTGTTTTGTTATCCAGGATAAAACCAAATAAACTGGATGAGCAAAGCAGTACTTTTGGCAAGAAGTTCTATTTTCCTTGACTAATAGCACAGGTAAGCCTGGGTCTGGCTCTCCAGGCCTGGCACAGACATTGAGTCACATGCTTCTTTCCCTTTTTTCCCCTTCACTCCATCCACACCTCCTCACTCCCTTCTTCAGATCCTTTTTTGTCAAGTGTACATTTTAAGTATCATTCATAGACCACAGATGGTTCAAGATACTCTCCTAAAAATCTTATAAGAAAGTTCCATGAGAGAACCAAGGATGAAAGTGGTTCCATTTATGTGATATGTCCTAAAAATAATTTTGGTCAAAGCCTTAAAGGTAGAGACTGTGGGCTTTGCTATCAAAATATGTCAAGAATCTGACCATTTCTTACCAACTCCACCGTCTCTCCTGCATGCCTGTGACAGCCTCCTAACACCTGCTCACTTCTGTCCTTGCTCCACATCTCAAGGGAAGGTCTGATTTCAAGACAGCCACCACTTTGTCATTCCAAAATGTTATTAGATCATCTCACCTTTCTGCTCAAAACTCTCCAATGGACTTCCCAATTCACCCGGAGGAAAGACCACATACTCACATGACTGAAGGTCTTAGGACCTGCACAGCTAAAACCCCATACTTCCTTTTGGTCTTCACTCAAATGGCACCATCTTGGTGAGGCCATCCCCAGTCATCCTATCTAAAATGACAACAGGGGCGCCTGGGTGGCTCAGTCGGTTAAGCATCCGACTCTGGCTCAGGTCATGATCTCCCAGTTCGTGAGTTTGAGCCCTGCATAGGGCTCTCTCTGTGCTGACAGCTCAGAGCCTGGAGCCTGCTTCAGATTCTGTGTCTCCCTCTCTCTGCCCCTCCCCCCGCCCACATTCTGTCTCTCTGTCTGTCTCTCTCTCTCTCAAAAATAAATATTTTTTAAAAAATTTTTAATGGCAACAATTTAATTTTTTTTACATGCCCCTTCCTGCTTTGTTTTTCTCCTTAATACCTCTCATTAATAAGCTCTATGTTTTCTTTTTTTTTAGAGCCATTGCAACATGTTTAATATTATTATTCCTCTTTTGTATGTAAGAAAGAAACATATCGTGCTTAACAGTCTAGTTCTCTTCCTGTGATACATGTAAAACCACCCACATAGATAGTATTATTATTTCTTTTTTTTTAATATAATTTATTGTCAAGTTAGCTAACATACAGTGCACACAGTGTGCTCTTGGTTTTGGGGGTAGACTCCCGTGATTCATTGCTTACATATAAGCTCTGTTTTCTAATTTATGTTGTTAATTTTCTACCCCCTCTCACTAAAATGTAAGCTTCCCCAGAGTTCTCTTTTCTGTTTGGATCACTAATGTATTCTCCACCTTTAGAACAGTAGCTGGTACGGAATGGTTATGCAATATTTGTTGGATGAATGAATGTAAAAACTGTTGCCATCATACCTGGAAATGGAATTTCTTGAATTTAACTACAAATCTACCAACAAATCATTATTTTAATATATTCATCAGTAAATAATGTTCTAAGAGTCAACTCATCTTTGCTAGCAATCTACAAGTGTGTCATGAGAAACACCATTACAGGCATAGTGATGCAGATGAAATTTTGCTGTTAATTGTAGTTGACAGAAGAGAAAAACAGCTCAAACATAATGATTGCTTTTCAATGTATGGTGGTTTCCCTTCTCAGCTGAACTTTCCATCTTACTCCGGAAGCCATTTATTTTGCCAATCATGTCCGTATTCTATTCCTTATAGCCTGTCGTTCCAAGCACTTATCACGTGCCTTAAGCTTTCTACCCCAATCCTCATTTGCAGAGAAGAGAAGCCATCAGTATCTTTCTTTTCCATTTTCAAGTATATTACAGTAAATAGCAAAATGGGTCACAGCTGTTCACACCTCCCTGTATCCACACTATGCAATTTGAATTTCAAGCTCCTCCCGTCAAGAGTAAATTGGGATACCCCTTAATCACTACTCCATAAATCTGGGCTAACCTCGGGACTTGTTTTGTCTAATAAAATGCAGCAGATGTGATGCTGTGCAATTTCTGATCTTAGGCCTCAGTAGAATTGAGCCCACTCTGGCCCCTCTCTTGGCTGGTCTATGGGAGGGTACGACATGGAGCAGAGAGAGTCATCGCAGCCAAGGCCATCCTAGAGCAGACATCTCCCAGCCACACAGGGAGCAAGGACAGACACACACGTGAGTCCAGCAAAAACCAGAAGAACCACCCACCTGAGCCCAGCTCAGACTGCTGGCCCCGCAGAATCAAGAGATAAATAAATGGTTGTTTTAAGCCACTAAGTTTGGGTGGAGGGGGTGTTAAATAACAAAAGCTAAATGATAAACTCATCTAAATATTTTCATATGCTTACTTATTACCTTCTTTTTTGTCTCAGTAGTGATGACTCAGCCTTTCCAGAGCTTCCTTTGCCTAAGCACATTCAATTCTTTTTTCTGGGATGACTTGTCCCACCCCACCCTGTTCACCTGGGAAACTCATATTCAGACAGCTCAATATTACCTCCATAATCTCCCCTCCCATCCTCTACCACTCGCGCTTCCTTTTGAGCCCATAGCATACGTACAAACTCCATCATAGCACTTATTTTTGCGTCCATCTACCCCAGAAACTACATAAAGGAGATGCTCAATAAATATTGAGTAAACAAACATCGAATGCTTTGATGTCTCTCATTTCTGCCCCTCTACTCTGTACCTACTGCCTCTGCATTCAGGACAGTCCTCATTATGACTAACCTGGAAAATTTAAACAGAAGCCTTTTTTTTTTTTTTTTTAATTTTTTTTTTTTTTTAACGTTTATTTATTTTTGGGACAGAGAGAGACAGAGCATGAACGGGGGAGGGGCAGAGAGAGAGGGAGACACAGAATCGGAAACAGGCTCCAGGCTCTGAGCCATCAGCCCAGAGCCTGATGCGGGGCTCAAACTCACGGACCGCGAGATTGTGACCTGGCTGAAGTCGGACGCTTAACCGACTGCGCCACCCAGGCACCCCCAGAAGCCTTTTTTGTTCCCTAGCCTCTAGTCTTGTCCAGTACTCCCAGAGCACATTGGAAATACTTTGACACAGGATCACAATTATTTACACAGCGTTCTTCCATCGGACTTTTAGCTATGTCATGGCAAAAACCATATACCCTTCATTTTTTTATTCTAACACCCATCCTATTAATAAGAGGTGGTTAATTAATGGTGAAATTTTTGACCATAAAAAAATTACACTGTTTCTGAAAAAACTTTAGTTCACCAATCTGACTAATGAGGTGTTGATTACAGCCAATACAATCAAGAGTGCTATACGGTCCCACTCACAGCCCTAAGGGAAGTCTCCTCTATCAACCCATCTACTGTGAAACTTTTGATATTCAAGAATGAGGAGACATCAGTATGAAAGAAATTACTACATTAATTTTCCCCAGGAGTTGTCAATTAGTGGGTTAACATTAATCAGCTCAACAATTCTGCCCTTGATGCTCAATGTCATATCAGCAACTAGTAGAAAAACACAGAGTAGGTTTGTCACACCCATGGATGACTTAATGTTAGGATGAAGGCCTACTACTTCAAGTCCAATCATTCCTTCAGCAACTATTTTTTGCATACCTAACCTACTGTGTGCCAGGGCACTGTTCTAGGGATCAGAATCAGCAAGGAACAAAAAATACAAAATCTTTTCTTCCTTAGAGCTTTCATTCTAAAGGCAGAAAGTAGACATTGGACAGATAAATTAATACATATAATAAGTAAGCAAACTAACACCTTGCCCTGCCACCATTGAGACCAACATACAACATACTACAGTCGGGAGTGGGGGAAGCACTTCACATCCCGAGATAAAGTTCAAAAATAAGAATACCCTGTCTAACCCTTTCCTCAAAATAAATGAGGGGCGCCTGGGTGGCTCGGCCGGTCAGGCATCCGACTTTCACTCAAGTCATGACCTCACAATTCATGAGTTCCAGCCCCGCATGGGCTCTGCATTCACAGCACAGATCCTCTGACTCCCTCTCTCTCTGCCCCTCCCCCACTGGTGTGTGCTCGCTCTCTCTCTCTCTCTCTCAAAAATAAATACACATTTAGCGGGGCGCCTGGGTGGTGCAGTCGGTTAAGCGTCCGACTTCAGCCAGGTCACGATCTCGCGGTCCGTGAGTTCGAGCCCCGCGTCAGGCTCTGGGCTGATGGCTCAGAGCCTGGAGCCTGCTTCCGATTCTGTGCCTCCCTGTCTCTCTGCCCCTCCCCCGTTCATGCTCTGTCTCTCTCTGTCTCAAAAATAAATAAACGTTAGGGGCGCCTGGGTGGCGCAGTCGGTTAAGCGTCCGACTTCAGCCAGGTCACGATCTCGCGGTCCGGGAGTTCGAGCCCCGCGTCGGGCTCTGGGCTGATGGCTCAGAGCCTGGAGCCTGTTTCCCATTCTGTGTCTCCCTCTCTCTCTGCCCCTCCCCCATTCATGCTCTGTCTCTCTCTGTCCCAAAAATAAATAAACGTTGAAAAAAAAAATTTTTTTTAATAAATAAATAAATAAATACACATTTAAAAGTAATAACAATAATATTAAACAAATGAGACCCTTAATCAAAAATTGCTAATTTAAGGGTGAACATGTTTACCCCCAGCTTTTGCAATACCACCACCTACAGATGTCTGAAGATCCTACAGATGTAGTAATTATGTGAGAAAAATGCCATTGTTTCCCATCATGCACGGCTAACTAATGTGAACCTTGAAGGACTTTTTTCCTTAAATATTTGCTGGGTCTTTTACTTGGAGAGCCAAATCTGAAGGCTGGTCTTCCTTCCAAACATTATAAGTAAAGGTCCTTTTGTTTTCTTAATGCTTTTGTCTCTGAGTTTTTCTCTCATCCACTGAGGCTGAATAACCTCTGCCGCCCAAGAAACACACAAGTCAGACCTCTTTCCCCCAAGGTCTGTTGTTCGCAGCTCCTGGAGTCAAAAGCTGTAAGATGCAGCCGTTACTATTCATGATTCAGCGTCTATTCCTAACCATTTGTCTTTCATTATCTGGATTAAGTCTGGTTCTTGGCCAGGTCTGATTCTGTTTCACACATGACTTCTGTTTTATTCCCTCTGTAAGTGGCAGTGATGCCAGGAGACAGGCTTCTAGTCTGTGCTCTGACCATCTGGCTTCCATTGGGTGGCAGACAACAGGGAACCTGGTGTTTTCCTTGTGTATTTCCTTTTAAGTTTTCAGTTGTTTGAGAAATTCTGATGTGTCCTGACATATGAACACCTGTCTCTTTGCCACCAAGTCATAAAACTATGGTTTAGTTAGGTTACTGGATGGTCTCAACCACTGTGTTGAGAATTCACTCATGTAACATCCTGAATCACTGATTATACATTTTTATTTGCAACTGTCAGTAAAACCCTCGTGCTGTTTGGCCTGTTAACTAGGAGCTCAAATTACTCAAAATAAAAAAAAGAGAAAAGTCCGTGCCCCCCTGAAACAGAGCCATGCCTGGATCAAGGAACACCACAACGAGGGCACCTTTGACTGAAGGTGAAAGGTGTCCCTCCCCTTCTTGACATGAAGCCCCTGTGACTGACTGGTGAGTTCTTGCTGACACCCAACAAACTGGGCTTCATATTTCCAATTGACTCAAGATGGAGGCTGCTGTTCTGTGTCTGTCTGTACTCTTTCCCCTCCCCTCAGAAGGAAGGTGGTTAACCTTTAACAATAGAGCAGGAGAGGCTATAGGCGTACATTGTAGGGTGGAACAGAGAAGCTTGGCTCTGCCTAGACATTAGTACAGGAAGAGATGACAGTGGCTTAGACTACAGTGATAATGGCAAATGCATAGCAGCAACTGCATTCAATCTATTTTATTTTTTTTAATGTTTATTTACTTTTGAGAGAGAGAGAGAGAGCATGAGCAGGGGAGAGGCAGAGAAAGAGGGAGATACAGAATCTGGAGCAGGTTCCAGGCTCTGAGCTGTCGGCACAGAGCCTAACATGAGGCTCAAACTCACTGCAAGATCATGACCTGAGCCGAATTCGGATGCTTAATGGACTGAGCCACCCAGGCGCCCCTGCATTCAATCTATTTTAAAGGCTGAGGTAATGAACTTTGCCTATGGAACAGGTAGGAGGTTTGAGAAGTGAGGAGGCAAGAATGACTCCAAGATTTCTCATAAATGACCGAATAGGAATTCAAAATTACTTTGTTCAGAAAAAAAATGAAATGTAATAAGGATATGTAAACACGGCTCTAAAAATTTAACTGCAAAAATGTAGGCTAAGGGAAAACTGGCTTTAGAGTGGTCTGTGAGAAAATGAGGTAGGGGTCTTAGTGGAACTTAGGTTCACCTTGCCATCAAAAGAGCCTACAATTTAAAATATAGTAACTGGGGGCACCTGGGTGGCTCAGTCGGTGAAGCGTCCAACTCTTGATTTAAGCTCAGGTCATGATCTCACAGTTTGTGAGTTCAAGCCCCACATCAGGCTCTGTGCTGACAGTGTGGAGCCTGCTTGGGATTCTCTCTCTCCCTCTCTCTCTTCCTCTCCCTGCTGGTGCACTCTCTCTCTCTCAAAAATAAATAAACATTTGAAAATAAATAAATAAAATATTGTAACTGAAGTGAAGTGCCTGAGTTGAGGAAGACGACTCTTTCAGTATATTCCACATAGGTCACATCTGAAATCCCCTCCAATGCTAACGCTCATAAATCCTTAAATCTATCACCTAGGAAAAGCAGTATGTGCTTCTAGTGGTCTCAGTGTGTGATGTGTATAGAGGCCACTCCTCTCTTTGGAAGGAATCACAGAGAATGCCATTTTAAAATACCAAATTCTAGGGGCGCCTGGGTGGCTCAGTCAGTTGAGCGTCCGACTTCACCTCAGGTCATGATTTCATGGTTCGTGGGTTTGAGCCCTACATCAGGCTCTGTGCTGACTGGCAGACAGCTCAGAGTCTCTCTCTCTCTCTCTCTCCCCCTCCCTCCCTCAAAAATAAATAAACATTAAAAAAAATTTTTTTTAATACCAAACTCTAAACCACAATAGCATCCACTGTGTGCTAAGCACCTCACTAGCACCTGACTGCTGGGCTCTCACTGTGATTCCTTCCTCACACAAGAGTGAGCCATCCATGCATCCACACTGAATACCTGATTTGTCTTTGGAGATTCTTTCTATGGATAGGCAGGGAGGTCATTAGAAGAGAGCATTACCAACAGGTGTGTTAGTTAGTTAGTTAGTTAGTTAGTTAGTTAGTTAGTTAGTTAGTTAGTTAGTTGCAGAAGCAATAGAAACACAAGAGCGGTCAACCAAGTCAAAAGACTGGAGTTCTTGGTGGGTCTCAGGCTTCAACTTTACACATAACCTCAAGCAAGTGTCCTTTCCCTACATTTCAGTGTCCTAAGCTGTAATGGAGCAAATAATGGCAGCCTCCTTGCCTACTGAAAAGAGAGGCTCTCAAGACAAATGGGGTGTCCTACAATCAACAGCCACCTATGGAGCACTCACGGAGTAAAGACAGTATAATTAAGCCCTTAGGAGAAAAATGTGCTCTGAGCTCTCCAGAGAGAAAGAGGAAAGAGGAAAAGTAAATGAGAAAGTGAAAAAGGGCACTGGGCAGGAACAAAAGCCCCTCCCTGGGAGCTAGTTTAAGAAGTGTATCTCTCCAGAAACGTCCGTCCAAAGTACCAGAGCTTTTGAACACACCAGCCAGTAATGGAGTGAGAGAGAGGTCACTGCCAAAGATGAATGCGGTATTCGGCGAGCTGCAGAAATGGATGGTTTGTGTAACAAGAACAGATGGGTCTGCCAGGGCAGTGTCTCCCCTGTCCTTGCCGCCCACATTTATAACGCCATGTGCAATGTCACGGGACAAAGATCAGAGAAGGAAATGACAACCTCGCGGGCAGCACATGAACACTCGGTGAAAAGACCCTGTAGGCAGCTGAGGTAATCAGTGTTAATTCTCAGTCATCCCAACACCCATTACAGACCATTCCAGGGAACATGTCACCAACTGGAAAGCACTTTTCTTTTTTCACCTCTCTTTCTCCAGACTGTGGGTATTTAATTCCCACACAAGAAAAAAAAGCCTTAAAATGTAAGAACCCAGAAAACCAAAAGTACTATTCTTTTTCAGCAATTCCAAGCCAGATCTACTAAAAACGATTTGGTCCACCGGTTTGCTACTGAGAAGTTCGGCTGGCTGAAAACTATACTATTTTACAACTGCAACGAACACAAGAATCTGGCAGAACAGAAGTCCTTCCGTTTCCAAGCATTTCCATCTTAAATCAACATCACTTCTCTTTAAGATGGATATTTTATTTCTAAACGGCTGGACATGACCTTTACAAGCGTGTGGTTTCCATCTGCCAGTTGAAAAAAATGTCATTTCTGCTTCTTCTTCTCTTTTCTATTAATCACTTTTTCTCTTTATATACTACATAATCAATAGGGACATGTCCATTGCCCTTCTAGCTGATTTCTATTATTCCTCATTACAGCCTTTGTTCCAATTCCCTGCTTCCCACTGGGTATTAAATATTTAGACACTGAGTCTAAACTGTCTTTACCCTTGCTGCTGTCAGGATGACTATCCTATAGTTGTGTAATCAATTAGCCTGGCATCTGATCTCTGTTTCAAACGTCTTCTTAGAGGAAATTTAATTATGATTAATATCTTTTCATGACTTTGAAATTATATAGGCATGATTCCTTACTCAGTCATGCTTGTTAAAAATCATAAATCAATTTATTTTATTCCCTCTAGATATGAGGAGACCTTTCCAATTCTGACTGAATTTTAACAATGTAAAAAGTCCAGTAGACATCAGATGAATATACTTTTTTTTTTTCCTTTCGCTGGGAAACCCTTTAGGTAAGATCTTTCTGGTTGAAAGATTTCGAGAGGTTTCAAAGCACGCCATACAAATGCGATTTAAAGAAAGCATTCTATAATTAAACAGAAAGATATCTTCAGACAAGAATAAAATTTAGATCGCAAGCATACTTTGCTTCATGCAAGAGATGTTATTTATGGAAAAGTGGAGTAAATCGAGTTTTTTATAAATCAAGTATTTTAAATAAATTCAGGAAAGTGGTTATTAATAGAAATAATCCTGTGGCAAATCCTTCTGTGAAGTGCAGGATCCGTTTCTAAAGAAAATATATACCTCTCAACTTAACAGTTTTAAATTTGGATTTTGGTGCTGAATTTTCTAAAAGTGGGCCACACTTACACATGGATTTTGAAAGTACTTGGCATATCTATCCTGTCTTATCAAAAACTTTAGACGACCCAAAAGTAACTGTACAAACTCAATAGCAGACTTTAATCTTCACCATGTTACCTGCACACATATTCCCATAGCAGATGCCCATCCCCTTTCTTGTCCTAGGAAGACTTCTCCAAAACTTGGCAATAAAACAAAAAGGTGACTGCATGTTCTTTCAATGTCCTATTGATTCATTGCCTAACAGGCTCACACACAGATTCTCTAGGAGAATAGATTTTCAACTCGCCATACTATTAACTAGGGCCCACGTTCTATGATGTTACACATTATATATTTTTGTAAAGGTATAGAAGAGATACCAATGATTTTGTCTATTCACGAAGACAACACCAAAGGTTATGGTTTATTTATTATTAGCCAGTTTTGTCTCTAACATAGCAAACCGATTTCGGCAAATTCTTCAAAATTCCCTTTTGAACCACATTTACCTATCCCTGCTGAGAACCTCATTAATAGATTAAACAAATATTTGACACATACTCATTCTTATTTTGTATGAGAGTCATAGTTTAATTTCTACAAAAAGTATACTTTGACACCACCCCTTACTGTATGTCCAAGCCTCTTTTGTAGTTAGAGAGAGCCATATAACAGAGCTCCAGTCAATCGAATACAAGTAGAAGCCTGATTGGAATTTCTGGAAAATTCCCAGAATTCTGGAAAATCTGCACTCCTGGTAAAAAGACAGCTCTAGCTGGCACTCTCCCTTTCCTTGACTTTGTGCCTTGATTGCCAGCATGACTTCTGGAGGTGGAGCAGCTAATCTTGCTCCCAAGAGGCAATAAGAATGAAAGAAAGGCTAAGAGACAAAGACATGCTGGCCTGACATCACTGAGCCCATGAATCAAGAGCAGCAGCCCTCAGCCTCTAAACCTCTTCTGTGAGAAAAATTAACTCCCGTTTGTTCAAACCACCGTAAGTCAGGTTTTATTCTTGCCATCGAACAGCACATTGTTAGCTGATACAATTCCTTGCCTCTTCTGTGTTCCTCATTTTGTGAGGTACCAGGTTTTCCATCAGAAGAGCAAGTTCCACTCAACCTAAAGGCTGCACTGCAAAAGAGCACACTTTGCAGAGGGATCATGGAGCAATCTTAACAATACTTTATAACAGTTTCTAAAAACAAATTCATATTGTCTCCATGTGTGAGGAAAACAAGTAATAAGCTGCCTCAAGCATTCATTCCTCCATCCGCCCCCCACAACCCCAAACACCAGAGGTGATGAATCATAACTAAACAGATTTCTTCCTTCTTGTTTTCACTCAGGTGGAATTTGAGAAGCTTAGCAGAAGACCATAAGGAAAGGGAAGGAAAAGTAAGTTACAGAGAGGGAGGCAAACCATAAGAAACTCTTCTATACAGGGAACAAACAAACTGAGGGTTGATAGGGGTACGGGAGGTGGGGGGGGGCTGGGAAAATGGGTGATGGGCACTGAGGAGGGCACTTGTTGGTACAAGCACTGCGTGTTGTATGTAAGTAATGAATCACAGGAATCTATTCCTTAAGTCAGGACTACACTATATGTTAGCTAACTTGACAATAAAACACTTAAATAAATACATACATAAATAAATAAATCAACCAACCAACCAAGCTACCTCTTCCTTCCAAAGTCATTTCTTCCTAATGGTTTAAAGACCTGAGAAGTCCCCTAGTATGGGGCCAGCAAATGGGAATGGTCTATAGTGGCCCTGCAATGCCTGGGGCTCACCCTTCCCATCCCCTCCCACTCACCAGGACTAGACTGGACTGACCCCTGGCCCTGCCTCTTCCCTAACTCACATTGCCAGAGAGTGGAGCCCCAGGGGAACAAGAATTGACCCTGAACATAACTAGACTCTGAGTACTAAATGTGTAACTAAACTCAACTCAAACCTGTTGACTGAAACTTTGCTTTCTTCTCACACTTGGGTGATCTGAGGTTTTTCATCCACAGCTGCTGATTGTGTGCTCAGGGTTTATTCCTGGTTTCTCATCAAAAGGAGAATGCCTATTCCTCTGTAGGCATCTCTTCTAAATAAGGAACATTTTCTTTATTTATCCAATAAGACGTTGTACTTGGCCTACAGGTATGAGATCTGAGCCAGTCTTCTCCCTGCCACATGTTGAAAGGAAGAAAAGCAAGCAAGCAAGAAGGGAGGGAGGGAGGGGAATGACCCTAAGTAGAAACAGGAAGGAAATAGAACACACACACACACACACAAAATTCCCATATTCTCTTTTAGTACTCTCTTTAAAAAAAAAAAAAAAAGCCAACTCTTTTCCATATTAAAAAAAACTCATTATTCAGGAAGCAAATGACCTGTAAAAACTTGCCTGTTTCTTAAGATTTCCCTAGAGGTTCTGCAGACCCTTCAATAATCCTCTCTGAAGTAGCTCTCGCAGAGCTATCTCAGGATAGGACATGAGCCTATTAAACGGGTTTCTAATATTCCTTCTGTCTTGTAATATGATGGTGGGTATATCTTTTTCCTTTTCTTTTCTTTTTCTTTCTTTCTTTCTGACTCAAAGTTCTGAATGGTCACTGCCATTCTCTTACCCTTCCAATCCCCCATTCCCTCCACCCTTCTCTCCTTGATCCTTTCTTCCAGATTCTTTCTGCCACATGTGCAGAAAATCTGGGTGAAAAAGAGGGGGTGGGTGAGAACAAGTAGAAAAAGAAGATGACATAGACTATGAAACAAGCAATAATAGAATAATATGAAAATCGCCTGAAAAGAGACTTCAGAGTCTTCTAGCAGAGTCAGATATCTGTAAAGTGAATGCAGGTTTACCTGAGGCCCTATCAACTTGGCATTTGAGCCTGGACAGCCCAAGCTGGTCACCACTGCAGACCCTGTGGGAGATGCAGCCACACAATGGTCCCATCCTTCTGAGAGAGTTATCTGTCCCCAGAATTGGGTCTCATAAGTCACCTAGCCACTTCCTAGCCATCTTCTGAATTTGAGCCCCTAAACTCACAGATGGACCTAACAGGCTCTTTCCTTAATTGATAGAGCAGAGAAGCTGAAAAATGACCTTTGAGACCAAAGCAACCATTCCTTTGCTGCAAGAAGGTAAAGGGATGCACATTTCTGTTGAGGTTGCCTCTGTGACGGTCATTCCTCAGAATGGAAGGCAGCCGAGGCATGTCTGGTGCCTTTGGGAGACTTTGGGTACCATGACCAGATTCCCTGCTCCTCCTAACATAGATCTTCAAAAGTGCTCTAATATAAGGGAGCACAAGAACATCAGACACACTTTCTCAAAAGTGAAAATAGAGATTTAGATGTTTTTTTAAGTTTGCTCATTGTTCTTTTCCATATTGATGAATTTTTTTTATGGTGACTTAGCATTTTTGCCTAAATAAATAAAAACTTTCTTGTAAAGTGACTACAAAACACATCCCAGAGCTAAATGGAACTGCCTCCTGGGTTCCCTGCCATTTGGGATTGTTCATGCTGCTGATTCCTCCAATAAGTGGATAAGTGAAGTTAAGGCCACTTGCAATGGTGACCCCAACCCTAACCCTCTCAAGACTCCTTGTTGTTTTAGGAACCTATGGGCTTTTGGGAAAATGGATCCTGTTTAAGCAAAAAGCAAAACCCTCTTCCAAGGATAATTATTTTGTCCAACTTTCATTTTGTACAAGTCTTTCTCAGAATTGACATTTCCCTGAGAGTGGCAAAGTCTTCAGCTCAATGTCAAGTGCAGCGAAGCCTTCTATTTTCCTTAAAGCAAAAAGGTTTCAAATATATTTTACCATCCTGACAGCTGTGACAAATGGGACTTTAACTCAAATGGATTACAGATGGGCTTTCTGAACCACATAAAACTTCATGCAAATAAAGAACCACCAACATTTTTTTTAAATGTCGGGAATACTCATAGGGTTTTTTGACATTTGTTTAAGAAAATTATCAGCACCCCCCCCCTTTATTCATTGCCTTTTTCATTTATTAATGGCAGTAGAGTAATGCAAGATGCATGGCAAGGTGGGGGGGGGGGGGGGGAAGGGGGAGTGCGAAGTAAAGCCAAAGTCAGGAAAACAAGAGGTCTCTTGGCCAGGTAACAGGCTGAGTCGCAAGCACAGACCTGCTGCTGGTCCAAGGAATGGATAAACAGAGTTCAGCAAATTCTTTTCTGCAAAAATAATAAATATTTTAGGCTTTGTGGGCAACGAACGAGGTCTCTGCTGCAACCACTCAACTCTGCGTTTGTCGTATGAAGGCAGCCATGACACTATACATGATTGGGCGTGGCTTCGTCAAATAAAATTCCTTTGCAAAAAACGAGAGAGGTGACCAGACTTGTCCCACAGGTCAGAGTTGCAGACCCCTGGATTATGATGTGACTGGCATTTTTAAAATAGTGTTTAGCAAGGAAAGGGTGCAAGGCAGGGTAGGAGGGGAGCTGTCACAAAACAGTATTCCCCCAGAAGCTCCTGCTAACAGCGGAGCTGGTGTGGGTTGGGAGGCCTCCTATGGGACCAGGTATTAACCCCCTTTTATTATTGGGTTATAGAAAAAGGGGGGCTTTCCAGATGAGAAGCTGGAGGAACTGTCAGGAGCTCCAGGGTAGCAGCTAACTCCAACCAGTATAACAAGTTCACCAATATTTTAACAATTGGTAGGGCCATGTGGGTAGAAAGCAGTTAATAACAGCCTGTACAGAGTCTGGATTCTTGCATTAAGATACCCCTCCAAGGAAAAGACTCAGAAAAAAAAATTAAAGTCTTTCACATCTGGGAGATTATTTTTTCTAACCACCACCCACCAAAAAAAAAAAAAAAAAAAAAAAGCTCCAAATGAAAATAACTGATTCTTTTATAAGCAAAAAAAGATTAAAAGACATTAGAAGGCAACATAGTCAGTTTCAGGGTCATTTTAAAGTAGGAAAAGAGAGTAGGTGCAGTGAAATGCTTCCAATTGGCTCTAATTGCTTGTCTACACTGCTCAAGAATTGGGTTAGCACTGGGCACCTGGGTGGCTCAGTAGGTTGAGCCTCTGACTTTGGCTCAGGTCCTAACCTCATGGTTCGTGGGCCTGAGCCCCACATCAAGCTTTGCACTGACAGCGTGATGCCAGCTTTCAGATTCTCTGCCTCGCTCTCTCTTTGCCCCTCCCCTGCTCTCTCTCTTTCCCTTTTTCAAAAATAAATATTAAAAAAATTTTTTTAATTAAAAAAGAATTGGGTTAGCATTAAGGATAGGGAGACCACAGTGGCTTGTGACCCCCTGGCAGGTGGGAATGCTACAGAAATAATGCCCTGGAGAAAACTACAACAGAGGAAGAAATTGTCTTTGAAGCATTCCACCCCTGGAACCCAGGGCTCAAGACCCTCCTCATCTACTCCCACTCTCCCAACACACACACACATACACATATATGCCAACTAACCTACAACTTCTCCCTCTCCATATAAGCCCTCACCCAGCTACCATTAGAAAGTTATTAGCCAAACTAATTCAGATTAAAGTATTAATGAATAACAAGAGCTGCAGGTCTTTTACCTCTCAGAGGTTTAAGAATTTTTTTTTTTTTTTTAACGTGTATTTATTATTGAGAGACAGAGAGAGACAGAGCATGAGCATGGGAGGGGCAGAGAGAGGGGGAGACACAGAATCTGAAGCAGGCTGCAGGCTCTGAGCTGTCAGCACAGAGCCTGATACGGGGCTCAAACCTACAAACCGTGAGATCATGACCTGAGCCGAAGTCGGACGCTCAACCAACTGAGCCACCCAGGTGCCCCAGAGGTTTAAGAATTTTTAAAAAGAGGATCTTGAATGAGTAATTCCTTCACCCAAATGAAAGATTCCATAATGGGGAGAAGGATAAGCACTCATTTTCAGTCAGGGAGTCCTCTCCTTCTGAAAACATGCTACAGTGACAACTTGCCAGTTCTTTCCTTGAAAAAGCAGCCCCTAATTACAGCACAGGATAACAAAAGCTTTGAATTTTTTTAATTGAAGTTCTTGTCCAGATATCCAAATATCCAGAACATCAGGAAAACACATGTTCCCAACCGCTTCTCGCTGTTTCGTAAAGGACTAGATGTTAAGGGAACACACTAGAACCATGGAAACGTGTTACAGAGGTGGCATCGTGCAGCTTGGGGAGCTCAGAGGGAAAAAGATGTCCCTGCGGCTTTCTCCCCTAGGAGCCCCATAGGCCCCTCTCCTACCTCTGGTGCAGACAGAACAAAATCATCTGTGGAAGTTAAACTGCCCTTTCTGGAGTTCAGCTTGGGCCCACAAACAGCCAGGCAGTTTCCTTTGCAATGATAGTGTCCATAATCTGAAAAAAATTTTAAAAGATCAATGCCAAAGCACATGACTTCTAAGTCACCAAAGCAAAATTGAGGGAGGACCTGTGACTTTCAGCTCCCAGGCCCACAGCCCCTTATGCTTGATCCTGGTCAGCCCAACCCTACCCTTTAAACATACAAGCTGCATTTCCTAACAGTGTTTAGCCTTCAGCTGACCACATTTAATCCAAAGAAGGAATTCTAAGCCCCTGGCTGCATGCACTTCAACAGCAGTGACCTTAGAAGCACCCAGGTCCCTATTTCCTGATAAATGCAATGAAAGCCTCAAAGTTTGGACTAATAAAATCCTCACTAAAAACTCTCTCTCTGGCCTTACCTGAAGCATTGTGGAGTGGTTTTAAAGCCTTTTGCAAAGCCTTTCACAGAGCCGTTTAGTTTAGCTAAAGGGATGGAGGTGGAAAGAGAACGGATTTCCATTCCAAACCATAGGAGAGCAGTATGGGAGAGAAGCCTCTATCAGCAATGAGAATTAGATTACTGGCTTCTCTGGTCAAGCACTAAAAATGGGGAGCAGACTGGGGTCAAGACTGTGCCCCTTGATTAAGCATGATAATCACCACCATAAGCAAGAGGATCTTTCTCTAATTAAACTCTCTTTACCACCATGGGCCCCCACCCAAGGAGAAGCACCGCCCAGCCAAGAGCCCCAGGACCAAGTGAGTCACACAGCTGTGAGACATAGAATTGCAAAGGAAAGTAACAGCATGAATGGCAGCTTTGGCTCCTTGGAGAAAATCATGCTGTGAAATGCCTCCTGCTGGATAGGCCTGAGATGAGGTTGTAGTGGGTAGCCTGTGAGAGAAACACGTGCGCCCAAGGGCACTTCCAGAGATCCAGGGCCTGCCTCTCACAGCGTCAGCTTTGTGACAGTGTCCAAATCCTGAGGCGGTGTACGAAAGCATCTGAAAGTACTAACACACAGTGTTACTGCGGGAATTAATGGGAGGGACCAAAAGAATATGAGCTTTCCCGGGAATGTGGACCAGGAAGGAAATCCAGAGGCCTGTGGTGCAGGCTCAGCACTTGCCAAGCCACGCCTTGGCCCAGAACCTGGCCGAGACTCCCTGGGACTGAACCAGACAGGGCAGGGGGCAGACAAGATTTGTCTTTGAACAGGGAAGAAGACAGGCTCAGAAGGAAACGGCACAAAGACACTGAGGGCAAGGGGCGTGGAGAGGACAAAGTAAAGGCTGACAGGGAGATAGACTTCTTCCTAAGCAAGACTCCCAGCCCAGAAGATTCTTCCTTCTCTGTCAGAACACATTCTCTGGAATTGTACTTTTCCCAGGACCTTGTTCTCAGCCAGCAAGTTTTTCTGATCAGCTAACTTCAGTTAGCAGGTGGTAACAAGGATAACTTCTTCATGTTAGATATTTGCATATTAACAAGTCTTCCAGAATCAATGCCTGCACCAAAAACTGTGGTTCAAATGTTCAGAAGAGTAAGAGGAGAGAGAATTGGCACAGTCACCTCCTGTAACCAAAGCCCATGGGTTAGTGTCACCTGGACGTGACTGAGCCCCATCATCTCCTCTTAGTAGCTAAATACCAGCAAACTTCATGGAATCTTGCACATAAAGCTTTACAAGCTACGAGTGAGTGAGAGGAGGTGCAGTTCAGAAGCAATGAAACTACCCCAATTGCTTAATGCAAGTCCTACCTTCCAAGTTGCACTTACTTGGAAAGCATGGAAACTCCCCCACAGACTCAAATCCAGCACAGGACTATAGGCCAGAGAGACAGAGTAAGGTACTCATAACCACTTCAACCCGCCCCAGCTACAAAAGAGCAGAAATTTGGCCAATGTATTCCAATGCTAATTTTAAACTCTGAGATTCTTTTTTTCTGAAATTATTCTTTATGATGCATACGCACCTATATTTTTTCCTATTTTTTTTTTTTTGATTGTGGAAAGATCAGCATTCTCTGTCTCTTGGTGGTTAACTTGTTAAGGAAGAAACATTTCCCTATAACACTTAATCAGAAACTAAAAACGTAGTGCTAAAACAAGAAAGTCAGAATACCCATCTTTGATTCAAAAAGATCTCAGCTGGAGCAGTGGTTGTATAAGGTACACTGAGGTATGTTTACCACTGAGGGAACGAAGCCAGAGTGAGGAAGTGGATGGATGGATGTATAGATGGAAAGATGGAAAATAAACAATGAGGGTAAAAATAGACCCAGCAGCCCCAGCAGACTACATAGGATGTAGAGACAGGGAAAGGAGACAGGACAGAATATATCTTCCTACCATAAAGATTAATTCTTTTTTAATATCAAAATTACCTATAACTAAAGGATCTTTCTAAGTCTTTCCCATACTAAATGAGATCCTATCAAAGCAACATTGTTAAAAGACCGAGACCTAGTTTGATAACTATGATTTCCCTCTTCCTCTCTCACACCTTTAGAATATGTAGCAATCTGAGGCACCTGAGTGGCTCAGTTGGTTAAGCATCCGACTCATGATTTCGGTTCAGGTCATGATCTCATGGTTCGTATGATCGAGCCCCGTGTCAGGCTCTGCACTAACAGTGCCAAGCCTGCTTGGGATTCTCTCTCTCCATCTCTTTGTGCCCCTCCTCCACTTATGCTCAAGCTCTCTCTCTCTCTCTCTCTTTCTCAAAAATAAATAAACGTTTTTAAGAAATAGAATATATAACAATTTTTCCATGGCCATTAATAAAAATCAACAAAACAAAAAGTCCATTCCTTTCTACTGAGTCTGAAGCACATCTGAGAGGCAGAAGAGAGTGACAGAAAAGAGTATCATGGGTGAAGAATCAGTGGGAGAAAAAAGGAAGGTGAAGGTGAGACACCTGTCTCATCTATGCAGACCCAAGATTCTTTAGATACCCCACAACTCAGTGGGAAAACGGGAGCACAGACCCAGGTCTCCTGAACACATACTCTTCAAAATACAGCACTAAATTATTCTGGAAAGAGAAATTGTTGCTAAATTGCATGTAGGTGAAAATGAAGATTCGCAAACTACATTCCTATGTAGTCTCTCCGCCACCATTTCTTTACCTGTTCTATCCAAACAGCATCTGTCAAATGTGGAAGTACAAACTGAAAACGGGAAAAATCAATTTAAAGACGTATCTTTCTATAAGCTTACAATGAGCTTACAATGTTCAAAATAGGATTGAGCACTACCCACTTTCACCAAAGTGCTTGATTTCTTGTTCTGGGCCCTTCCACAAAATATGGTGCCCCGTTAAGTCCTACGTTCCTAGGGTTTTTAAGATTGCTCCCTGTAGTGTCTTTCTTAGAGTATCTGAATAAATCATTTCTTCTCCATCTCTCATGCTTAGCAAGTTGAATATCTTACGACTAAACAAGAGAATCAACTTAGGAGTGGCTACACTTTACCAGCAAAAACCAAGTGTTTTTCAGTAGGGAAACTTGAGTTTGCCTTACAAGAGCGCCGCCTAGTGTCTATTTGCGGAATGGTACCAAATTTTTCTTTAATACCAAGAACCCACATAATTTTTGTTGCGGTACAGAAGAGAGGCAGTGCTAAAGCATAGAATAGGCATATTTTTTGCAAATCAAATTATGTTCTTATTGATTTATGAGTATTTCAATTATGTGTTCACATTGAAATGGTCCCTCCGAGGCATCATTAAGATCAGATCTTAAAATACAACAAAACTTTTAAAAGTACACATTTAGTAGAGAATTAGTTTCCATCAAAATACGGACATTAATTTTCAGTCATTAACACACTGTGCTTTAACTATCAGAGACAGTGGTAGTTGCTAAATAACAGTCTCTATTCCCTAGTGAAATATTTGTGGATTGTTCTGGGGGAAAAAAGGTATTTCTTATACAGTACGTATGATAATAATGAATAATAATAATGACAGATATTTGTTGTACAGTTACTATGGGCTTGACATTGTGCTAAACACATCACCTACATTATTCCCACTTAACCCTCACTTAATATGTACAAAGTGCTTAAAGCATCACCCGGCATATAGTGAATGATATGTAAGTAATGTTAAATAAATGAACACCCCAATTATGCTGAAGAGATTATACTAGGATTCAGCCCAGGTATAGTGGACCCAGAGGATGCGTACCACACTGGATTGCCTCTCTATAAACAATTCCTGTAGTAGTCTGCCAGGGCTATGCTAACAAAGTACCACAGATCAGGTAGATGAACCAGCAGAAATTTAACTTCTCACAGTTCTGGAGGCTACAAGTCTGAGATCCAGGTGTTGGCAGGATTGATTTCTTCTGAGGCCTATTCCCACTGCTTCCCCAGCCAGCCTCCAACCTTTACACCTCTTCAAGAAAGACTCAGGCGTAGCTTCCAGGCCTCCCAAACTCCAGGGACACACAACCAGACTCTCCAAGAACCTTCTCCCACACTCTGCTCCAGTCCCTCAGGCCCTGAGACTGTGGCTCAGTTGCTCGGTAAGCACCCAGTCATGCATGAGATGCTGGTCTCCAACCTGGGCCTTTCTAAGGGGTCCTCTTGGAGAAACCCCTCCCTTGATTTGGAACATATAGGAGGTGAAACTTCATGGCATTATCTATTTCTTATAAAATACCTCACAAATCTAACAAATCCTAGCTTTCTCTTATAAAAGTCATTGGGTAGGTCACTGGGTCAACCAATTTGGCCGTCTTTTTTATAGCCATCGTCCTGGACTTAAGTTTCATTCAAGTCATTCAACCAATTTTACCAAATCCAAACAGGAACACTGCACATATATGGTGACAAACCAGCACAGCCATACCTAGATATTCCTCATTAAAAAGGTAGCTGTGTTTTTCTGCTCCATCTGCTCTCTCTGTGTCCCCCATCTCAAAACTAAAACCAAAGGACAGTCATTCCCCCCTTTGTACTTGCTTCCTGCCCTTCACATTTTGGATGTGATTTATCTGTTAAGTAATCATGCCTCTTCATTCATATAGTCTCTGGTCTACCTTAACCAGTGGGATTTTTTTCCCCTTTAAAGAAAGAATTTGATGACTGAGAACAGCTAAATGGAACTTACAGTTAAAGTTGGTAAATAATGTGGAGAATATAGCTTGTTAAAACTACTTTTTTTATCCAAAATGACTATAAAGCAACGAGACTGAATTTTGAAATGTACATGGCTTATAATACCAATTTGAAGGCAGACTAACAATTCCTGTTATGTTTTAGACAACAACTGCCATGGAATACATGTGTACTACCAATTCCATGGGGATCTCTTAAGAAGACAACAATTGCTTGGATACATAATTTCTAGAGAATGCATAACATCAGGGGTACAGGACATAAAATGAAGAAACCAGGGCTCTCAGCTTGCATCCCCAGCCCACCCACAAAGTAACACCCTGCAAGCCCAGGAGGAGGCAAAACTTTTGGAACTATAAGACATATAGTAGAATCTTCAGAGCTACATGGAAATAACTGCATAGATTGTGAAGTAATCTAAGCACTATAAATTTTTATTCAACACAGAAAATTAAAGCAAGGTCTATGAGTACCATGAGCGCCATGCTGAGGACTAAACTCCCATTCACAACCACTCCAAAATCATTTCTCCATCTACTTCTGAGTATTTTTTTTCAAAAATGCAAGTTTTGCCTTGCATATGTAAGTCATTTTTAAGATATATGTAAAGTGGCTGGAATAAGGAAAGTGTTCAAAAAATGGTAGCTGTTGTTATTAAGTTTCCTATCACACATGCAGGGCTGGGATGAATTATTATCTCTGTTCTTAAGTAGAGAGAGACTATGTCTAAGATAACCAAATTACTAAATCTTAACAGTGGAGCTACACAAATTTTACATATTTGTATGTAATTTATTTTTATATTACAATTTGTATAGCATATTTACTTTAATTAATATATACTTATTTATATAACTTATTTATGATACATATTTATAATATAATACACATTTATAATATATTTAAATAAGTATAATATTTCATTATATGTGTGTTTTTATAATATAATTTTTATTTTTATTGATGTATAATTAATATACAGTGTTATAGTAGTTTTGGGTGTACATGATTCAACAATTCTGTTACTCAGTGCTCATATCACAAGAAGTGTACTCCTAATCCCCTTTATCTATTTCACCCATCCCCCACTCACCTTCCCTCTGGCAACCACCAGTTTGTTCTCTGTACTTAAGTCTGCTTTTCTGTCTGTCCCTTTTTTTACTTATTTGTTCATTTCTTCTGTTTCTTAAATGCCAAATAAGACTGAAATCATAAGCTATTTGTCTTTCTCTGATTGACTTATTTCACTTAGCCTTATATCTTCTAGGCCCATCCATGTTGTTGTAAACGGCAAGATCTCATTCTTTTTTATGGCTTAGTAATATTCCATTGTGTGTGTGTGTGTGTGTGTGTGTGTGTGTGTGTGCGCATGCGCGCACGCACTACATTTTCTTTATTCATTAATCTATTCATGGACACTTGGGTTGCTTCCACATCTTAGCTATTACAAATGTATAATATATATTTTATATATCTTTATATTATATATAATTTTTAATTTATATAATAAATATGTTTTATAGTATATATTTATATTTTATATATTTATATTTTAAATATGTGATATTTATGTAATTTTTCTAATATATCATAATACATATTTATGTTATATAATTATGTTTTTAAAAATATAAATATATATAATTTATATGTATAGATTATTTATAGATTTCTACAAATGTAATTCACTTGAAGCCAATCATTTATCCTAGAAATTCTCAAAATGCTAAAGGAGAAAAGAACTGGAAGTCCTGGTGCTCTTGGTAAAACATACAAAGGACTGAGGCAAACATGATAAAGGGTCCTCAGCTTCTGCCACGTCTTCTACCTTTGTCCCCTTTTCTATTTTTTTGGTAACTACTTCCCTGCCCCCCTGACACCAACTGGCCAATCAGCTACAAGGCTTATGAAAACTGTCCAGGTGTCCCCAGAAAAGATGGTTGTTATGGCTATCTGGACCTCAGAAGAACAACATCCAACTGCAAGTTTCAATTAACATCCAAAACCACTGCCTAAACCAAAACCATGCAGATGAAATAGCTTTCCCTACCCAAAGCCCTGACCCTGCTTAATGGAGGAATCACCCAGCCTGCAGGTGCACCCTGATGCACCCCAGCTGAGTAAAGGCTTTCAGCTCTATTTGAGTCACCAAAATGCTTTTCTTTTGACACCGTGAAATGCATTTATTCTATCACACAGCTTAGAAACATTTGTATTAACAGGGAAAAAATGATTATGTTATATTATAGCAGGTGTATGTGAGTTAGCAACACTACGACTGTCAGTGCCCGGGTCCACAGGAAAAGTAACTCAACCAAAGCCAGATGAGCAGTTTCAGAGTCTCCCCACTAACATTCACCTGCTCCTTGGTCATTCATTTGCTATGTGCTCAAGTGTGCCTGCAACAGTAGATGCCAATAATCTCTTCCTTTCACTTACGTATATCACCCTTGTCTTTTTCCAGAGGTAAACCACCAGTGTTCCACGCAGCACAGCCTGAGAACAGCTGACTCTCAATATGCCATTCCTAGCATCTTCACTGGTTACATTTCCCAGATGAAAACATCATCCAAGATGCAGCGAAGCAATGACCATAATTAACCCAAAAAGAATACACCTGGGTAGATGTAGCCATTTCCCCAGAAGACAATTACATCTGTCCTCTGAATAATGAATCCAGAGGTATCCAGAGGTAGCCCAGAAATATAGCCTAGAGCAAGGGATTAAGTGACTTTCCTGAGATGGAGATGAGATGGAGAATCCCTTGGCTCAGAAAAATGTAAGTGGGGATTAAAAACAAGAACTAACACAAGGCAAGAAGGGGAATATATTTTATTACTAACTACATTTTTTGTTAATATACTGATAACCTTCCATGCCAGCAGTTCCTGTTTTAAAAAGGTAAATGAAGGGAAAATTCTGCATACAAAGAGCCAAATTAATGAACTCACGTTTAAATGCTAATTGAGTACAGGAAAGTTACCTCCTAGGTCCTTGGTGGTTCCAAGTTTGGATCTAGCTACAGCTCTAACCCTTGTTCTGAATGTCAAAACTCTGCCTTGCTTGGTGTCGGCAGCCTAATTAAAGAAGCACCAGGAGAGTAAAACCAATAACCTTTGTTAAATTACACCATTTTCCCAAAACCTTATCAATAGCAAACAGCGTTGCCAAATCCCAGGGATGAGTTTAGGGGAAAACACATCCCCTGGGGCTTTCAACAAGCTATAACAAGCCTCAAGGAGACTTCAAAGTCAAGCCAAACTTTACTAATGCCCTACACAGACCAGCACCAAACTAAGTTACTCTACTAAGCTCAAGCAAGAATCCTGAGCCCCATCTGAGGCTCCCTCCTACCTCCTGTGGCTTCTAGGTAGCTGGGTTCCAGGGGTACAAGGACCCTGAGAAAGGAATGCTTCTCTCCATTGTTGAGAGGTAAGAGGAACTTCAGTTAGGATGAGGTTTCTGTGAGCCTCTTTGTAAAGAAATAGTCAGTGCTCTGCTACTCCTGAGTCCAGAGCAGATCTGTCTGTCACATGTAATACTTGTGGTGGGCTGAACTATGGTACCCAAAGAAACCAGCCTCTTATCCCTGGAACCTGTAAATGTCACCTTACCTGGCAAAGACTTTGCACATGCAATTCAGTCCAGGATCCTGAGATGGGAACATTATCCTGGATTATCCAAGTGGGCCCTAAACATAATCACAAGTACCGTTGTAAAAGAAAGGCAGAGGAAGATCTGACACAGACAGAAGAGGAGAAGATACCGTGACCACAGAAGTGGAAATCAGAGGGACGCAGCCACAAGCCAACCAATGCCAGCTGCCACCAGAAGCTGGAAGAGAGAGCCTGTGAGGGGGGTTGCAGCCCACCAACACCCAGATTTCAGCCAAGTGATGCTGATTTCAGACTTCAGGCCTCCAGAACTGACAAAGAACTAAGTTCTGATGTTTTAAGCCACCAAATTTATGGTAATTTGTTATAGGAGCAGCATATAACAAGTACCCAAATTATCCAACAGGAGCTTTCTCAAATTAAACTTTCTGAAATTAAATTAAATTACCTAAAGATTATTTCAGGTTTGAAAAGTACCCTTCTTGGGCGCCTGGGTGGCTGAGTCAGTTAAGCGTCCGACTCTAGATTTTGGCTCAGGTTGTGATCTTGCGGCTTTTGGGATCCAGCCCTGTGTCAGGCTCTGCACTGACAGAGCGGAGCCTGCTTGGGATTCTCTCTCGCCCTTTCTCTGCCCCTCCCTTGCTCATGCCTGTACTCTTTCCCTCTCTCTCTCCATCTCAAAATAAATATATAAACTTCAAAAATATTTTTAAAAAGAAAAGTACACTTAATGAGCAACTGCTATGTATCTACAAAAGGGAAAGACTGAGACCACATCCCTGACAAACACCCTGTACCCCCACTCACTCCTGTGTGTCCCCCAGGGAGTTTACACATGCATCTAGTCAGACAAGACTGGCCCAGGGAATCTGCCTATAATAGGATGCAACTTGTTTTTAACATGAAACCTCACTTTGTCTTCCTCTTTGCTACATTCACACAAAGTCATTCTGCCCACTCTGGGGGATAAAGCAAGCTTTCCAAGAATGGACTTCAAGCCCCTCTTCCCTTATTCTATGGCCTACAGCATTTTTAAAAGCTAAGACTTTCTGCCAGGAAAAGAAGACATTCTCTTTTGTGGTCCTAGAGTCTCTGCCTAGCTAGAAGAAAACTCCCGAGCCTCCTGATAAGCCAGTAGCCCCACTCTGAAAGAAACTGGAGGGGCCCAAGGGGTGGGATGGCAAACATTTTGCTAGACTGGAAGAGAAGGCAGTGAATAAGGAAAAGGGTCATTCTCCTAGGAAGAGGAGAAGAAATCAGAAGGTGCAGATGGAGGGGCCCCTGGGTGGCTCAGTCAGTTAAGCATCTGACTCTGGATTTTAGCTCAGGTCATGACCTCCAGGTTCATGAGATGGAGCCCCATGTCAAACTCCACGCTGTCAGTGCATAGCCTGCTTCAGATTCTCCCTCTCCCTCTCTGTCTCTGCCCTTCCTCTGCTCTCCCTCACTCTCTTTCTCTTCTCTCTCTCTCTCTCAAAAAAAAATAAATAAATAAACTTAAGAAAAAAAAAAAAAAAACAGAAGTTGCCGATGGAGACCAACCATCCTGCTTAGGAGTAAGTCCCCAGAGATGGCAAGACAGCATTATGAGAATAAACAGTGAACATTTCAATGATGACCCTGATGGACTTAACCCCATGGTACCTACTCCAACCCCAGTGAGGGGAGATGGCCATGAAAAATGACTTGTTCAAACCTAGCACTTTTGATAGGAGGGAAGGAGTCAGGAAAGACCAAGAACATGGGGCACCACTAGAAGAGGCCCAAATGGACCTTGATTAGTACCAGGCAATGATCCTATTGGGTGTCAAAAAGGAACATGACAGCTAAGAGCTGTCAAAAAAAAAAGAACCCTCAAAAAAAAAAGGTAAAGTTCTTACAATAAATGACATCAAAGTCACCATTTTGCTTCCCTGCTCCAAAATTCTAGTAACGGAGGATATGTATGAGAAACTCCTTCCTGATTATTTCAGGTTCGATATGGGAAGCCTTTTGTTATGGGTTAAATTTATCATCCCAAAAGAGATGCATTGACGTCCTCACCCCCAAGTACCGACATGTGACCTTTTTTGGAAGTAGAGTCTTTTTTTTTTTTTTAATGTTTATTTATTTTTTGAGAGAGAGTGAGACAGAGCACGAGCGGGGCAGAGAGTGAGGGAGACACAGAATGTAAAGCAGGATCCAGGCTCCTAGCTGTCAGCACAAAGCCCGATGTGGGGCTCAAACTCACAAACCATGAGATCTTGACCTGAGCCAAAGTCGGGCACTCAACCAACTGAGCCACCCAGGCGCTCCGGAAGTAGAGTCTTTACAGAGGTAATCAAGTCAAAATGAGATCACAGGTGGGCTCTAATCCAATATGCCCAGTGTCCTTACAAAAGTGGGAATTTGGACACAGAGACTGACAACGTGCACACACACACAGAGAATGCTGTGTGAAGACAGCAGAGTGGAGTGGTACGTCTGCAAGCTGAGGAATGCCAAGGATTGTTTGGCAAACAAGCAGGAATCAGGAAGTGGTGAGGAAGATTCTCCCCTAGGGGTCTCAGAGGCATGGCCCCGCCTATTCCTTGATTTCGGACTTCTAGACTCCAGAACTGTGAGACAATAAATGTCTGGTGTTTTAAGCTGCCCCGTCTGTTGTCATAACAGCCGTAGGAAACTAATACGCCTTTCTTTTCCAGATGTGTAATGCATGCCAAACTTCTTCAAAATATTCATTTTAGCTGCCACGCCATCATCCAGTGATTCCCACCCCACCCTGATGTAGTGGGGTGGGAATGTAGTCACATCCCTCCCTCAATGACTCAGGAAGGTAGTGGTAACCTGCAACACATGCTATCGAGAACTTTCAAACTTTTTTTTTAATGAAAGCAAACTCAACCTGTCAATGAAGTGAAAAAGATGTTTCTCCCACATGCTTTTACTTTGATGAAATATTTATTTTAAACAACATTACCTTATTGCTGTTTGACAGGCCTCCCTTCAAACCTGGCTCCAGGAGGAAATAATCGACGCTGGATGCTCTGAAGACAACAAGCTGACAACAGTGCTTGATGTGACACTGTCTCCTGGGCGCCTCAGAAAAAGGTATCCCACATATTAGAAGTTTTAAATTCAGTTTCTCATAAAACACACAGCCAATGCCAAAGACAAAGAACAAAAAAAATTTACTAAGCAAACACATTTTTTTCCTGATCCTCAAGGTCTTTTTAAATTTTCGCAAAATGGTTCAAAAAATAATTACATTAGGGGCATCTGGGTGACTCAGTTGGTTAAGCATCTAACTTTGGCTCCGGTCGTGATCTCCCAGTTGATGAGTTCGAGCCTCACATCGGGCTCTGTGCTGTCAGTGTGGAGCCTGCTTCAGATCCTCTATCCCCCTCTCTCTGCCCCTCCCCTGCTTGAGCTGTCTCTATCTCTCTTTCTCAAAAATAGATAAACATTTAAAAAATAAATAACAGGGACACCTGGGTGGCTCAGTTGGTTAAGCATCTGACTTCGGCTCAGGTCATGATCTCACAGCTTGTGAGCTCGAGCCCTGTGTGGGGCTCTGTGTTGACAGCTCAGAGCCTGGAGGCTGCTTTGGATTCTGTGTCTCCCTCTCTCTCTCTGTCCCTCCCCCACTCATGCTGTCCCTCTCTCTCTCTCTCTCTCTCTCTCTCTCTCTCAAAAATAAACATTTTTAAAGTAATAAACAAATAAATAATTACATTAAAGATCAATAAGTATAAAATCATCAGCAAGTAAGAATACTCTGCTAGAGCGGCACCTGGGTGGCTCAGTCAGGTGAGCATCAGATTCTTGACTTCAGCTCAGGTCATGATTCTAGGGTCATGGGATCGAGCCCCACATCAGGCTCCACACTGAGCTTGGAGAAAAGATGCTCAACATCACTAATCATCAGGGAAATGAAAATCAAAACCACAATGAGCTATTACCTTACACCTATCAGAATGGCTAGTATCAAAAAGACAAGAAATAACAAGTGTTGGCGAGGATGTGGAGAAAAGGGAACCCTCATGCACTGTTGCTAGGAAGGCAAACTAGTACAGCCACTATGAAAAACAGTATGGAGATTCCTCAAAAATATTAAAAATAGAAATACCATACAATCCAGTAATTCCACTACTGAGTATCTGCCCAAAGAAAACAAAAACACTAATTTAAAAGGATATATGCACCCCTATGTTTATTGCAGCATCATTTACAATAGCCAAGATATGGAAGCAACCTAAATATCTATCAATAGATGAATGGATAAAGATGTTAAATATATATATAAATTATTATATTATATAATCTGATATATATTACATTATACATCATATATTACATGTTTTATATATTTATATTTTTTATATAATGTATTATAAGATCAACATGTTAACATATATATAATACACTCACACGATGGAATATTACTTAGCCATAAAAAGGAACGAAACTTTGCCATTAGCAAGAACATGATTGGACCTAGAGGGTATTACACTAAGTGAAATAAGTCAGACAGAGAAAGATAAATACCATATGATTTCACTCATGTGTGGAATCTAAAAAACAAAAGTAACAAACAAAAAGGAGAAACAAACCCATAAATACAGAGAACAAACTGGTGGTTGCCAGGGGGAGAGGATGGGCAAAATGGGTGAAAGGGTGTGGGAGGTCCAGGCTTCTAACTGTAGAACAAATCACAGGGATGAAAGACACAGAACAGAGAATACAGTCAGTGGAACTGTGATAGCATCTGTGGTGACAGAGGGTAACTACACCTGTGGCACAGCACAACATACAGAGATGTCGAATCACTATATTGTACACGTGAAACTAACGTAACATTGTGTGTCAACCGTACTTCAGTAAAAAAATTTCCTCTCCCTGGGGTCCCCAGGTGGCTCAGTCGATGAAAGCGTCTGACTCTTGATTTCGGCTCAGGTCACGATCTCATGATTGATGAGCTCAAGCCCCACACTGGGATTCTCTCTCTGCCCCCCACTCCCCCAAAATAAATAAATAAACATTTTTTAAAATGTCCTCTCTGCGCATACAGTACACAGCTCCCTTGTAGCCATAAAAAAACAAACATCTAAGGCAATATTTTGTTAAAGTTTCCTCTTAAAAGAGCTAGCCAACCTGTCCTCCAGACTTCACCTGGTCAGTCCCAGAAATGAAAGGCAAGGGTTAGCAGATCAGCACACCCAGGCAGAGTGAGCTCCAGCAAAGTCAGCTAGACCTGTGTCATCACCACCTTAACCTGACATGGTCAGGCAGGACAGAGGAGAGTTAAGGGTGCAGGCGTTTTAGTTTACAACAATCATGGACTGTGGACAGAAGCAGAGAAAAGCCAAGCCGAAGCAAAGGAGAGTGATAGCATAGCCTGCCTTCCATTCACACGCATGCACGATCACTCCTGCCACCTCCCCCATCACCAAAGAACCAAAGGATATACAATAATTGGTTTGCCCTTCGACCAGTATCACAGTAGACCCCCCTGCCCCTGGAGAGAGGCACTCTTTCCCCATTTTGTTCATCGCTAGCCATCAACTAATAGGTGAGTGCTGGGGAGCAAGGGGCAGTCCGTCCCCTCTGTATCTATTCGCAGCTGCCTATCCCATTTGCCTTCTTGGCTGGGTGTAATCCAAGTCACCTAATCTATTTCTTCTTGCTCTTTGTTCCACATTCTTCTGATTTTCCCCTCATTTTCTCCCATATTGTTCTTGCACCTTGAAGAAGTATTGAGGAAGAGAAAGAGGACTTTGAGGAAAGGATGGTGGAGAGAAGAGTAGAGATTTACAGGGTTGGAGTTAGCCTATTCCTATTTTCTGGTTTATTTTCCCATTGCCACAGACCTTGCCCTGGGGGTGAGTATCTCCTTACACCCGAGAATTTAAGGCTTATGGGATGTAGTAGTGGAGAACAAGCTGGCTAGTGTGGACATCTAGAATCAGCCATCCAAGCCACCTTCCTGGCAAATGTGTGCCTTTTTGCTCCAGACTGGCCCACCTTCAGTCTCTCCAATGTGTTTGCTGCTTCACTAGTGGGACCAAGACAGGATTCTTTTAAGGTTGACACTAGATGGGTACATGTGTTTGGGGAGAGAAGGTGTTGAAGTTAACCCGGGAAAACTGAGGCCCCCACCTAATTCAAAACCAATGAAATAGCGCTCATTACGACAGCAATAACAAGGCACTGGCACCCCAGAAAGAGAGGAGCAGACCCCCACTTTACGTGTGAGGACATCAAGGCTTCCCACCCAGGCCTCCAGACTTCCGGAGTGCTCATCTTCCCCTAAGCCACATAAGCGGACAATAGCTCCATCAATCAGGGAGTCCAAGATCCTTTACAGATATGAGTAAAGTTTCCAAATCTAGTCCCTTGGAACCGTCAATACAGTGAACAAAACTGTGAGGCACTACATCACTTTGTTTATTGCTTTTTTTCACAGCCCGTACTGGCATCTGTTCAGCCCAGGATTATTTAAGGCCTAATGTTCATGGCGTTGGAGTGTACAGTAAAATAAATGGGGTTTCAGCTAATTAAATGCTGGCGCAAAGCTGAGGTGTTTAAAAAATCTCAAAATCTATCTATTACCAGCCTGTCCCAGAGCCAAGAGCTGGGGCTGTTATACAACACAATAAAAGAGATGCTGTGTAAATTTTAAATATTTTATTGAACATAAATAATTAGAGTATCTAGCCATTTTCTAAGGCAGAAATATCTAGCAGCTAATGTGCAGAAAAGCATTGCAGATGTTCACAAACTACAGAAATGTCAATTTGCTTTTAAGTTCCTTTTAAGCAATTTTTTACTCTAAAGAAGTAAACATTTATAACTGTGAATAAATCATTTGTGGTTCGGGCAAATGTTTGGGAATATTCAATAAAGCATCCATATAAATATTCAGTTATGGAGATAATTTGATTTAAATAGATGGCACTTTCAATAAATAAACATTGTTCAACATGAATAAACATTTTAAACAACCAACAAGCATCCAAACCCAGCTGATGTTTCATGCAAATCTTTGGAAAACATTTTATTTAGCAGTTCTTATATACACCACACATTGTCGATGATTCTTTCATACTCTTTATTATCAGGAACATTTGCATGAAAGCAGCACCTTTTCCTGAAAGAATTCATCTTTTTACAGCACCACACCTTATTACAATCTTTTCTTCTTTGTAGAGACGCTGTATGTCACAGCTGGTGTGCTGTGTGGCTTTGCGGTGTCCAGGGCTAGGCACACAACCGCAGGAACCAGACTGCCTGGATCCAAACCCTCTCTGCCATTTACAACTTTGTGACCTTGGGCAGTTTAATCTTGTGTAGCCTCAATATCATCATTTTTTGAAATGGAACTCATAATACCCTCTTCATAGGACGGAGGATTAAGTAAGATTATGTAAGTAAAGTGCCTAGCAAACGCTCTATAAACTTATCTGCGATCACCTTGTATGATTTTGTATAAATGGAATATTCTATCTGAATCATTTGAAACAGACCTTATGCTTCTATTGTTGTAGCCTGTAACTACTTTCATACACCGTTGATGAGAATGCAGACTGGTGCAACATTCTTGGACAGCAATTCGCCACTAGCCATCAAAATGCACCTTTCCTTTGATCCAGCAACTCTGTTCCTGAATGTACTTATCACTAGTTAGTCAGAAAATATATTACTAGATCTATGTCTCAGGATGTTCCCTGCCTCATTATTGTAAGAACAAAATAAGGGAACAATTGAAATGTCCATCAATAAATTAGTAAATTGCCATGAACCTCGACTTAAGGGATGTGTCAACAATGTAAATTTTACCTCTGTATGTTTGATATCCTCTCTCCCCTGTGAAGAAAGAACACTTGTCCCCTTCCATATGGAGACAGGTTCCAGTAGTATGCAGAATGAGCCCTCTTTGCCCCTTTATGCATTCAACCCACAGGAGGTAGAGTAACTCAGGCACTTGGTAAAATTGGAAGAATTAACTGGCCATGCCCTGCTCAGCAGCTCCCTCTTACCACAGGGGACAGGAACCCTTTTCTACTCCTCCCCAGCACCTTACCGAGCAGTCCCTCACCTGGGGAAGCCCATTCCAGATCAGCCCTGACTGTGACTGGGTGGGTACAGCTGACCAGCTCTGACATCAGCATCAGGAACACCATGTGGTTTGCACACTGTCCTATATCTTTCAACTTAGCCCTTAGCAAAAATAGAGGTAAATAATCTTTGGTCAAGGACTTTTTTTTTTTTTCTTTTTTCAGGGTTTTTATTTATTTTTGGGACAGAGAGAGACAGAGCATGAACGGGGGAGGGGCAGAGAGAGAGGGAGACACAGAATCGGAAACAGGCTCCAGGCTCCGAGCCATCAGCCCAGAGCCCGACGCGGGGCTCGAACTCACGGACTGCGAGATCGTGACCTGGCTGAAGTCGGACGCTTAACCGACTGCGCCACCCAGGCGCCCCTGGTCAAGGACTTTTGATGTCAGTCTTTTATATTTCAACTTGATCAGAATTTGGGCAAGGAAAAGGATCTTTTTGAAGGTCCTCATGAAGGCCACCCCATGTGCCACAAATGTAAAATTCCATGAAGACAGGAATCACATCTGTTTTTGCTCACCACTGTATCCCTAAAACAGAGTCTGGGCCCAAAAAAGAATGAATGAGTGAGTGACTCATACAAATAGTGTGCTTTAAAAGTATATATGATACATCTGTATGCAATGATATTGATGTGGCTTCCCTTAGGGACTAGAAGAGAAGACAGCCTTTTCAGTGTATACCTACTGGCACTGTTTGGATTCTTCTAACCATATCTATACATTAGTTATATAGTAGTTACATGTTTAAGTCACCCCAAAACAGTGACTATAGAAATAACAATCCTATATTTTGTTCATTAGTCTAGAGATTGAGTGTGCCCAGCTAGGCAGTTCTTGTCCAAGGTCCCTTATGAAATTGCAGTCAGATTGTGGGTGGGGCCTGGGTCATCTTGAAGGTTTGTTCACACACAAGTCTGGCTCCTGAGCTGAGAAATCTCCATCTCCTTGGATCTCTGTGTGTGTGTCTGTGTGTCTGTCTCTCTCTCTCTCTCTTTCTCTCTCTCTCTCTCTCTCTCTCTCTCTCTCTCTCTCTCTCTCTCTCCCAGATGTACACATATACCTCAACTACACCCCAATGCATATATACATATATGTATATACACCTACATATATTTATCATACAGTTGACTCTTGAATAACATGGGTTTGAACTGCATGGGTTCACTTATACATGGATTGTGTTTTTGATAAATACAGTACTATAAGTGTATTTTCTCTCCCCTGGGATTGTAACATTTCTTTCCTCTAGCTTTACCGCAATAATACAGTATATAATATATATAATATACAAAATATGTTAATTGACTGTTTATGCTATTGGTAAGGCTTCTGGGAAACAGTAGGCTATTAGTAGTTAAGTTTTAGGGGTAGTTAAAAATCACATGCGGATTTTCAATGGCTCAGGGGCTGGCACCCTTAACCCCCACATTGTTCAAGGGTCAACTGTTTATATATACATACATACAGTCCATCCATGTGGTCTCTCCACATGGAGGCCTCAAAGCTGGACCTTTGACACAGCAGCCAAAGGCTCCCAGTGTCCCAAAAGAAATTGGCAGAATCATCATGGTCATAGGATGTCCCTTCTGCTGTGTTCCAGTCATGGAAGCAGTCACAATGTCTTGCCCAGATCCAAGGGCAGGGACATGGACTCTATCTCTTAATGAAAGAAACGTCAAAAAATTAGCAAACCACTACAAGCAGAAAAGAAAAAGTGTTAAAGAATAAAATCTCCGGGATAGAAGGAACATACTTAAAGATCATAAAAGCCATTTATGAAAAGCCCACAGCTAACATCATCCTCAACGGGGAAAAACTGAAAGCTTTTTCCCTGAGATCAGGAACACGACAAGGATGCCCACTCTCACCGCTGCTGTTTAACATAGTGCTGGAAGTTCTAGCATCAGCAATCAGACAACAAAAGGAAATCAAAGGCATCAAAATTGGCAAAGATGAAGTCAAGCTTTCGCTTTTTGCAGATGACATGATATTATACATGGAAAATCCGATAGACTCCATCAAAAGTCTGCTAGAACTGATACAGGAATTCAGCAAAGTTGCAGGATACAAAATCAATGTACAGAAATCAGTTGCATTCTTATACACTAACAATGAAGCAACAGAAAGACAAATAAAGAAACTGATCCCATTCACAATTGCACCAAGAAGCATAAAATACCTAGGAATAAATCTAACCAAAGATGTAAAGGATCTGTATGCTGAAAACTATAGAAAGCTTATGAAGGAAATTGAAGAAGATTTAAAGAAATGGAAAGACATTCCCTGCTCATGGATTGGAAAAATAAATATTGTCAAAATGTCAATACTACCCAAAGCTATCTACACATTCAATGCAATCCCAATCAAAATTGCACCAGCATTCTTCTCGAAACTAGAACAAGCCATCCTAAAATTCATATGGAACCACAAAAGGCCCCGAATAGCCAAAGGAATTTTGAAGAAGAAGACCAAAGCAGGAGGCATCACAATCCCAGACTTTAGCCTCTACTACAAAGCTGTCATCATCAAGACAGCATGGTATTGGCACCAAAACAGACACATAGACCAATGGAATAGAATAGAAACCCCAGAACTAGACCCACAAACGTATGGCCAACTCATCTTTGACAAAGCAGGAAAGAACATCCAATGGAAAAAAGACAGCCTCTTTAACAAATGGTGCTGGGAGAACTGGACAGCAACATGCAGAAGGTTGAAACTAGACCACTTTCTCACACCATTCACAAAAATAAACTCAAAATGGATAAAGGACCTAAATGTGAGACAGGAAACCATCAAAACCTTAGAGGAGAAAGCAGGAAAAGACCTCTCTGACCTCAGCCGTAGCAATCTCTTACTCGACACATCCCCAAAGGCAAGGGAATTAAAAGCAAAAGTGAATTACTGGGACCTTATGAAGATAAAAAGCTTCTGCACAGCAAAGGAAACAACCAACAAAACTAAAAGGCAACCAACGGAATGGGAAAAGATATTCGCAAATGACATATCGGACAAAGGGCTAGTATCCAAAATCTATAAAGAGCTCACCAAACTCCACACCCGAAAAACAAATAACCCAGTGAAGAAATGGGCAGAAAACATGAATAGACACTTCTCTAAAGAAGATATCCGGATGGCCAACAGGCACATGAAAAGATGTTCAGCGTCGCTCCTTATCAGGGAAATACAAATCAAAACCACACTCAGGTATCACCTCATGCCAGTCAGAGTGGCCAAAATGAACAAATCAGGAGACTATAGATGCTGGAGAGGATGTGGAGAAACGGGAACCCTCTTGCACTGTTGGTGGGAATGCAAATTGGTGCAGCCGCTCTGGAAAGCAGTGTGGAGGTTCCTCAGAAAATTAAAAATAGACCTACCCTATGACCCAGCAATAGCACTGCTAGGAATTTATCCAAGGGATACAGGAACACTGATGCATAGGGCCACTTGTACCCCAATGTTCATAGCAGCACTCTCAACAATAGCCAAATTATGGAAAGAGCCTAAATGTCCATCAACTGATGAATGGATAAAGAAATTGTGGTTTATATACACAATGGAATATTACATGGCAATGAGAAAAAATGAAATATGGCCTTTTGTAGCAACGTGGATGGAACTGGAGAGTGTGATGCTAAGTGAAATAAGCCATACAGAGAAAGACAGATACCATATGGTCTCACTCTTATGTGGATCCTGAGAAACTTAACAGGAACCCATGGGGGAGGGGAAGGAAAAAAAAAAAAAAAAAGAGGTTAGAATGGGAGAGAGCCAAAGCATAAGAGACTGTTAAAAACTGAGAACAAACTGAGGGTTGATGGGGGGTAGGAGGGAGGAGAGGGTGGGTGATGGGTATTGAGGAGGGCACCTTTTGGGATGAGCACTGGGTGTTGTATGGAAACCAATTTGTCAATAAATTTCAGAAAAAAAATAAAAAAATAAAAAATAAATAAATAAATTAAAAAAAAAAAAAGAATAAAATCTCAGGGCTGTGTTGAGTGTCCATTTGATATAAGTGGTCGTGAATTTAAAGAACAGTAGGTAGGGTTGTATATTTTTGTCCATTGACTGTTGGCGGCATGGGTACAGATCCAGGAGGGAGGGCAGCTGGGTTTGACATGGATTTGCCAACCACAATAATTTCTATGAAAATGTAAGTACTGTGAGGGCAGGGACCTGGCCTACCCGTTTTCTGGCTAGATCTCAGAGATTGGAACTGGCCCTGATACAAAGTGGTCCCTCAGTATATCTACATGTGGTCGGCCTGGCTCTTTGTCACAGCTTTTGTTCAAGCTATGCTTTCTAACGGGATGCCTCTCTGCCTCCCTGCCTCCCTGGTCACCAATTTCACCATATGACTGGGAAGATCACTTAACTACTTAGAGCTTCCGTCTTCACACCTACAAAATGAGGATTCGATGATCTTTAAGGTCTCTTTCAGGTATAAAAATCGTATCTTGCCATCTTATTCCACTCATATGATGACTTGAAACAACAATGCCAAAATACCTCAGCTAAGATGAAGGCACTAACACAGGTGCCCTCCAGTTTTTACCTTACAGGTAATCCGCTTAAGATGCAGCCTCTAGAAACACAGTGAATCTAAAAGCAAAGCTTCCTACACTCAATAAATCCTTGTTGGATTTCAGCATGAGACCACAGAGAGAGCAGTATTGATGATGGAGCTGTAAAGTACCTAAAAGAAGACAGATCTAGCCCATTCTCTGCCCTCTTGGGTGTTCACATCCTTTCTTAGCTATAGCCCAGCCCAGTCAGATAAATATGTCTCTTTTTATCTTTCCTCATATGTCAATCCTTTTCTTTCTTGAATCATTTTTGTTGCTTTTCTCTGAAATTTCCCCACTCTGTCTCTGCCTTTCCAATACTTAATGTCAGAACCATCCACAGAGTAGGAAGTACGGGGACCTCGGAAGCAATGGAAGGAGTAGACACTAGAGACAAATAACACTTAGTAAGGCAGCAATATATACTGAGCACTCACTGAATGTTGCAAGACACCTTCAAGTCAGATTTGCAGAATGGACAACTGCCTATGAGGTGGGTTTGAGAGCTTGCTCAGAAATGGCTAGCCTGGGTTCAAATCCCAGCTCCATGACCAACCAATGTGTGTGTGTGAGTGTGACCTTGGACAAGGTATTCCTTAACCACCCACTTCTCAGTTTCTTCCTCCAAAAAGTGAGGATGATAGGGTTGTTGTGAGGATTAAGTGAAACAGTACGCATGAAATGCGTTCAACAGTAAATTGAAAAGCATTACTATCTTTCACATAGGAAGTACTCGATAAAAGTGAGCTATTATCTACTATCTTCATAGTGCCTTACATTCTACCACTACAGACTTATTCCTTGGGATTAAGTTAGGGAATCTAGCCTTGTTGCTAGTCCTATTCTATCCACATTTCCAAGTTAAGAAGTTCAGTCATACTCCTGCTTTATTCTGTGAGGAGCAGGATTCCTACCTTGGGCCCCTAGAACTGCATCCCATACCCAATTAGAGCCTTGGTAATCTGCCCAGTGTCCAATCTCTCTTCTACCAACTCCACACAATTAGTCTCCTCCTTGTGACTAAAATCCAGCTCCTGAAATCCAGACACATGAATGGAGTTCTGCCAGGTATGAAGTAGCTATTCAATTAATATTAGTTGACTGACTGACAAGCTCCCTTCTGCCGGTCTCCCTGATGCTGACCTGGAACAGTGCCCCCTCTGCCTGCACTCTCCACCCATACTCAGTGACTGCTTGCTCACTGCCCACCTCTGAGCCCTCCCATCATCCTCCATGTGAAGATACGCCCAAAATATCAACCAAACCACTACCTTGTTCTATCTTTTTTTGCTAACTAAACCAAATAATCAAATCCCTGAGGGCTTCTCCCCAGAATACATCCTCCATGATTCTGTTGCTCAAAAACTCTACCACTCCGGAGGCAGACAACAGGGATTCACTGTACATTTATCATCATGTGCTCAGGTTCCTCCAACCTCTACCACCTCTGCAGTGCTCCATGAGTGTCCTAGGGAGTTTCCCTCATACCTCCCCAGTGGTCCAAATCCCAAGCCCAGGCCCCCAGAATCCCTGCAAAGTGCAGGAGGAGAGCTAGGACTATGACAGAAGAGAATGGGCTGCCCAGAACAAGGGTTCAGAATAAGAGGGCAATGTAAAATTATGCTGGAAGCGTAGGATGGGGCCTGATTAAGGAAGGCTTTGGAAGAAGTCTGAAAAGTCTAAACTGGAACTGGCAGGATGAGACTGGAACTTCAGGAGGAGACCCCGGTCCGGGTACACTTATGTTGGGATGAGAAGAGCTTGGAGGTGAGAAGATCACTTAGCTAGGAAAGCGCAGACGCTTTGAAAGTCAGTGGAAAGATAAGACTTTGGCCCACAAAAAAAAAAAAAAAAAACACACATCATACCAAACAATTTGCATTATGTTTCTGAGGGTTGACAGACCCATAGAAGTGTCTGGGGGCATCCCTTAACTCTAGGTTTAAAATCTCTGGAGTAGAATCTTAAGCAATCAGCACCTCACGTAGGTGATACATCCAAATAAGAGATGTCAGTTTTTTTGTTGACTTGTTTTTTTCCATGGCTGGTGAAAAGGGATGTGAAGTCTGATTTGTTCATTCAACAAGCTTGAATGAAATGTCTAGGATGTGCTTGACCCCAGAAACATCAACAAGAAAAGTCAGAACCCTGCTCTCACAAAGCTCACACTGCATTGGGGAAACAGGCAAAGAACAAACACAATACACTGGTTGCTGGAGGGCACACTCTGGCCCTGGAATCAAGTGCTTGAGTTGAAATTTGAGGAAAGCTTTGAGTTTTACCTAGTGGGATAGAAGGCTGGTGTCACAGAGCCTTAAAGCTTCAAAAAGGGAGAACTCCGTATTACACTTCCATGGACCCAACAGCCCACATCTCCTCTTTTGTTCTTGTCTGAGTGTTGCCTATGGGAGATGGGAGGAAAGGAGTCCGATTAAATATAAGAAAGATCACACTGACAGCTGAAGGGAGGGTGGGAAACAGGAAAAGATTTGAGACACTAGTAGAGAGAAACAGGAAGCTGCATTCATGAGCCTAAATTCCAATCTGTTTCTCCTACTGATAAGATAGAGGAAAATAACAAAATGTGGAAATCTGGACTAGCACACCCAGATAGGATCTAGGTTGGATTTATCTCTGAGGAAATAGGAAAATCACCCTGCAGGAAGCTCAAGGAGCCTGGGTCTTTGAATTGGGTTTTAGCAGAAAAAAAAAAAAAAAAAAAAAAAAAAAGCCAGACTTTCTCCTCTGGTCTGCAGTTGTGTTGGCCTCTGTGATCTCTGAATAAGTTAACCAAGGAATTTTTTCTTAAGTAGGAAGCCTTTCAGGGCTAAATTCTTGGGAGACTTGAGTGCTGTGCTTGGGGAGGTTTGTGATTGCCCAGCAGGGAATCCCAGAACTGGGAGCAGGCCTGGCAGTTGCTGGTGAAGCAGATCACAGAGCTCAGGAATTTCCTTTTTAAAAAGAAAGCAAAAGTGTCCAAACTTACAGAAGAGAAGCAATGGGTGTGGAGAGGAGGCAATAAGTACCAAAGTCTCTAGAAAATCAAATAAACAAGACTGATGAATTGGAAGTGTAGAAGCAAGATAAAAGGAAGACGTTAGAATAATGCCCAGGTTTCTTCCCCAGGGAACATGGGCTCTGATAGGCTGCTCCACTGAAATAAGGAGTGGTGGGAATTCCACACAGGTGAGGTGGGGATGTGTGTTGCTGGAAGGACAGCATGAGTTCAGTTCTGCTTTGGAAGTAGCGTTTCTTGTGTAGTTTTGGAATACACAAAAAAAATATGTTGAATATGCAAACCTAGAGCTCTGGAGAGTAGTCTAGTGTGGGCACGAAGAATGTGGAAATAACTGCACAGAAGTGGTGGCCTAAGTCATAAGCATAGATGAGAGGCTGCCCAAGAAGAAGGTATAGAATAAGAAACACAAGGAGGCTGAGAAGAGGACCCTGGGGAAAACCAATTTTTAAGTACAAAACAGAGGGTATTGAGAAGAGAAGGAACAAGACAGCTAGATTAACCAGGAGAATAGTGCCAAAGAAATTAAGGGAAGAATTTCAAGAATGGAGTGGTCCAAAAGGCCAAATGTCCCATAAAGTTCAAATAAAATGTCAACCGAAACGTGTCTATTGGATTTAACAACTGTGAAATCATTGGTAACCTTTTCAAGATGGGAACAGAAAGCAGATTACTGAGGGTTGAAGAGTAAATGAAGGAGAGGCGGTGTAGACAGCTCTTCATAAGCCTTGACTGTGATGGGAAGGAGAGAGCTGGGGATGGGGAGGGGACTGACTATCTTGAAGAGTTATCTGTTTTTTTGAGTGGGAAAATTTTATTTTTTTTTAATTTTTTTTTACATTTATTTTATTTTTGATAGAGACAGAGCACAAGTGGGGGAGGGGCAGAGAGAGGTCGACACAGAATCGGAAGCAGGCTCCAGGCTCCAAGCTGTCAGCACAGAGTCTGACGTGGGGCTTGAACTCACAAACTGTGAGATCATGACCTGAGCCAAAGTCGGACGCTTAAACGACTGAGCCACCCAGGCACCCCAGAGTGGGAAAATTTTATTTTTTTTTTAATTTTTTAAACATTTATTTTTGAGACAGAGAGAGACAAAGCATGAACAGAGGAGGGTCAGGGAGAGGGAGACACAGAATCTGAAACAGGCTCCAGGCTCTGAGCTGTCAGCACAGAGCCTGATGCAGGGCTCGAACTCACAGACCGCGAGATCATGACCTGAGCTGAAGTCAGCCGCTTAACCGACTGAGCCACCCAGGCGCCCCCAGAGTGGGAAAATTTTACAAGTGTTTTTGTTCTGTGGGGAAGGAGCCAATGGAAAGAAAGAGAAAGCCAACGACAACTAGACATATAGGCTGGTGCTGACATAGACAAATGTGTATAGGGGAGCAATTACTGCTTGTCTTCTTCCTGGGAAATATTAAATAAGATTTTCCACAGAAAGTGAGGAAGCTGGTGTGGAGATGAGAGCCTGGGAAGAATGGGAGAGGGTTGGAGGAAACGTTAAAGGATCACCACACAGAGTTGTTTACTCTGTTAACATGGGGCACCATAAACCTACATCTACACCAGTACATGGCGGAGAACGAGCACCTCTCATGTGAAGAAGATATGATTTAGGGGCTTCCAGGACAGGTGTAGAAGATGGACATGGGGACAAATTAAAGATGCCAACAAGAGAGAGATTGAAGGATGGGTACACCATAAAATGTCATCTGGAACAATAAAGAAATGAAAGAAGGGACCTGATAGACTCAAGAGAAGAATAAGGGAAAAGAGCCTGGGTGGCTTAGTTAGTTGAGCATCTGACTCTTATCTTCAGCCCAGGTCTTGATCTCGGGGTCATGAGTTCAAGCACTGGGCTCCACACTACACTCCATGTTAGGGGTGAAGCCTACTTTAAAAAAGAGTGAGAGAGAAGAATAGGGGAGACTGGAGATTAGCACAAAGATGGAAAGTAGGTGGAGATTTCAAATCCATATTGAAGGAAATATTAAAGGGTGGATCTTATGTTTAATAATAATGGGATATTACCAAAACTATCTCATTGTGATTATCCTACCTTGGGACATGAGGAGCTAAGTGTGTTTATTAATTGCAAATATTACTTTTATTTTTTTTTAATGTTTATTTATCTTTGAGACAGAGAGAAACAGAGCATGAACGGGGGAGGGGCAGAGAGAGAGGGAGACACAGAACCGGAAGCAGGCTCCAGGCTCTGAGCCATCAGCCCAGAGTCTGACGCAGGGCTCGAACTCACGGTCCCGTGAAATCATGACCTGGGTTGAAGTCAGATGCTTAACCGACTGAGCCACCCAGGCGCCCCGCAAATATTACTTTTAAAAGAAAAAGCAGTCTTCTAGTCATCTAAAATATCTAACTTTAGAAAATGTGCCAATTATGAGGATTGCTATATAAAAAGCTGGAGGCAGTGAAACCAATGGGAAATAAGGTCCTGCTCCTGATGTCACAATCAAGAGAAGACAGATCAATGAAAAGCAAACACCTGTTTCTGACAATAGTTGCAACTAAAATATTCTACACCAAGACTGATCAAGGACCGTGGCTGCAGAAGTGTAAATCTAGCATTTTGGGATAGCAGGTTGAATTCATAATCTCCTAGTGATAGCCAAAGTCATGTTCCAAGAGAAGTGATCTTCACTGCCCAGCCATGAGTGTCATCTACTTTGTGACCACACACTCTTCCCTTCTTCCCATCTCCTACCTATGTCTCTCACTGGCTGAACCCAGTGGGAAGCCAGATAGAAAGGCCATTGATGCAAGACATACCAGTCAGCCCCCCAGGACAAAGATTAGGAAAAAGAAGGGTGAATAGTGGATGAGGAGGAAGAAACAACAAATACCCAGCAGAGTTAGCAAGGATTGAGAAAAACTGTGGCAATACCCTAAGATGTATCTTTAGCTCAAAGACACTGGTTTAAAGAAATACATGAGGGGGCGCCTGGGTGGCTCAGTCGGTTAAGCGGCTGACTTTGGCTCAGGTCATGATCGCGCGGTCCGTGAGCTCGAGCCCTGCATCAGGCTCTGTGCTGACAGCTCAGAGCCTAGAGCCTGTTTCAGAATCTGTGTCTCCCTCTCTCTGACCTTCCCCTGTTCATGCTCTGTCTCTCCCTGTCTCAAAAATAGATAAAACGTTAAAAAAAAAAAAAAAGAAATACATGAGGCTTAGCATGCAGACTAGGACTAAATGAGAAGCCACAAAACAAATCCACAGGAAATTCAGCATGTAGACATGTAGCATGTAGGTTTTGTTTGATCCATAGAACATATGTGTATATATTTTTTCAAATAAAAGATAGCACATATTTTCAAGTGTTTTCAAATCAGGAGATATCACATGAAAAGATTTCTTACTTTTGTTTAATAATTGGATCATCTAGAAACACCAGATCCATTTCCTATAGGGCAACAACCATCTGGACCTAACTACAACCCCTTTAGACAGGATATGCCTTCTCCAACTTTCCTCAGGCCCAACCACCTTCTCTCACATGCCTAACATTGAGGTCAAGGGTCAGTTTTCACCTTGAAGTTGTCAATCAGCATCAGGCTTGCAGGGGTACTTTCTCATACTAGGAAAGCATTTTTCTATATTTATGTCTCTACCAAAGTGGGAACACAGAAGATAGACCAAGAAGGCAGAATTTTCCCTGAAAAATGGAAGAGGACATTTTCCTTATGGAAGGAAGGGAAGAGTATTCCTAACATGTTTTAATATGCACACAAAGCATTTCTGTATCAAAAGACCATAAATCAAGAGACCATTTGTCTTTTACCTAACCCACTTTAATCAATTATGCTACCTGCCTGGAACTCTGTAGGCATTGCAGTTCAAGATCCTGGACTAGAACACCGCAGGTGGAAAGTAGGAAAATCATCCAAATTTCAAGTCACCTAGCCACAATATTCTTTATGCTTTTTGCCATTCCCTACCACTGACTTAAAATCTCCAAATATATCTGAATGAAGCAGCTCCCAACCATCACCTTTGTCCTTTAAGTAACTTGGAGAGTGTAGATCTCAAAGATTGTACAGCATTGCCAGATGTGGACATCCTCTGGTCAGGTTGAAAAATGGTACTAGAGAAAAGGATGCATGAGGCAGAGGTAATCGTTGAAGATGTGGGAGTAGATGAGTTCACTTAGTTAAGGGAGTGTGGAGAGAAAAATGCAAAGGGCAAGAACAGAGCTATAGGAGGCACAAGTAAAAATTAAGGAGAGGCAACTCAAGTGGAGGAAATTTAATACAGGAAATTGGTTACCCAAGTGATGAAAGTGCTGAGATGCAAAATGGACAATGGGGCCACACAGGGATTAACAATACCAGGAAGTTTTTGATACTCCTAAGGCTAATGGAACACAAGAAGGAAATAGTGATACCAGAGCCCAGAAATCAGGACTGCTGGTCAGAACCAGAACTAGGGTGGGGACTGCCCATGAGCTGGCACCACAGGAAAAGGGCACAGTCTACAGAAGCTGGGAATGACAGAGGAAACTGAACCACTACAGGAGAAACCATTTGGAGTCTTCTGCTAGTTCCTCCCATTGACCAAGCCTACTCAAAAATGTGAGTTTGGTACAGACAGAACAGGGAAAGAGTAGAGAAAGAATCTGGGAGCAACCACAAATAACTGGTTGGAAATCAGATTTTAGAGGATTTAAAAGGAATTGAGGCATAAGAAACAGAAACAATAAAGGGGAGCCTGGGTGGCTCAGTCTGTTAAGCACCTGCCTCTTGATCTCAGCTCAGGTCAGGATCTCATGGTTCATGAGATGGAGACCGTCATCAAGCTCGGTGCTGAGCATGGAGCCTGCTTGGGATTCTCTCCTTCTCACTCTCTGCCCCTCCCCCACTTGCTCGTTCTCTCTCTGTCTCTCTCTCTCAAAGTAAATAAATAAACATTAACAAAGAAAAAACGGAAACAGTAAATGTGCTGTCATTCATGTTGTTTTGGTGTTTCAGTGCAAACTTTGTCCTGTTGGCATTCTTATGGTCCTGAGATTTTGAGGAAGCTAATTCCAAAAGCTGACTGTTAAAAAGTTCCATTCCATGCTATTTTTCTTCAAATGAAATAGCTTTTTCCCAAGTTATTCCTTTCTCCTTTTCTGCTGAAATTTATAATCTCCTTGCTAACTTATAATTCCTTTTCTCCCAGAATACTGATGAAGATAATAAATAATTGCATTATTCTCCCCAATAATATCCTAAGTTCCTTCCATGTGTAATTTCTTTTTATACAATTTTTAATTCTTCTGCAATCAGGAGTTCAGTAGCAGGATGCTACTCTTGTTGTTACTTTGCAATTACAAAGCAGTAAAACCATTCCGTTGACATATAGCCAGGCTGTGATTTAAAATAACATCTAAGTGAAAGTGAGGGCTACTCTCCTACTGACTAGATAAGGTTTTCCACTCCAATCAAAGCTTAAGTTAAAGATACTCTGTACTCTCCAGGTTATATTCTCCTAAATCAGGTGATTAAAACTACTGTTTTAATCATATGGTCAGAAAAACAAACTCTGGTTGATTTAAGACAGAAAAGCTTTACAGGGAAAAAGAACAAGACCAGGACCTGGATGAAAGAAAGAGAGAAAGAAAGAATGACAAACTAGATCTGACCTACAATTTCCTCATCTGAAACAATCAGAATACCTTATAGAGCACTTGGAAGATCATTTTTTTCTTTTTTTATATGAAATTTATTGGCAAATTGGTTTTCATACAACACCCAGTGCTCATCCCAACAGGTGCCCTCCTCAATGCCCATCACCCATTTCCCCTCTCCCCCCATCAACCCTCAGTTTATTCTCAGTTTTTAAGGGTCTCTTATGGTTTGCCTCCTTCCCTCTCTGTAACTTTTTTTTTTGTCCCCCTTCATCTCCCCCCTGGTCTTCTGTTAAGTTTCTCAGGATCCACCTATGAGTGAAAACATATGGTATCTGTCTTTCTCTGTATGACTTATTTCACTTTGCATAACACTCTCCAGTTCCATCCAGGTTGCTACAAAAGGCCATATTTCATCCTTTCTCATTGCCAAGTAGTATTCCATTGTATATATAAACCACAATTTCTTTATGCATTCATCAGTTGATGGACATTTAGGCTCTTTCCATAATTTGACTATTGTTGAAAGTGCTGCTATAAACATTGGGGTACAAGTGCTCCTATGCATCAGCACTCCTGTATCCCTTGGGTAAATTCCTAGCAGTGCTATTGCTGGGTCATAGGGTAGATCTATTTTTAATTTTTTGAGGAACCTCCACACTGTTTTCCAGAGTGCACCAGTTTGCATTCCCACCAACAGTGCAAGAGGGTTCCCGTTTCTCCACATCCTTTCTTAATAAAAACCCTCAAGAGCATTTGGAAGATCAAATGAGATCAGAGCATGGTATATAGTAATTGCTCAGTAAGTCTGAGCAGAAAATGGGCCAGAAAAAATGGTGATATGATAATGTTATAAAACCACTGGCTCACAGTCAGCACATAAAGAGATTGGAAGTTGTCACATCCTAACAAGTAAAAAGGTAAAAAGCTAAACAAACTGAAAAACCAACAACTCTTCTCATATTTGTGAGAAGCAAGGTCACAGGAAAAACACTGCCCCCAAAGCAAATTCAGAGAATTATCACTTATCACAGCAGAAACCCACAAGCAGAAACCTCTGTGGGAAGCAGTGCTGGGGTAAGAAACTGCAATTGATGAATTGCTATAGGCTTGGTGTGGATAAGTCTGAAAGAAAAAAACTCCAGGGTAACCCAGTCACTAACATGTGTTGGGGTTAGGATGGGGAGAGAAATTTTGTGAGTTTTACACCCAGGAGCTCTACCAGGTTTTCACAATAAACATAAGAGAAAAATGCCCTGGTGCTTTTGGCAGGGGGAGGAAGAAAAGAAACCATTTTGAAAAAATGCCAGAGCATTCTGTTCTTCCTGCCCTCACAAAAAATTACTTCACTAGAGCCTAGCCTATTGGGACATTTTCAGAGCCTAAGTGACCTAGAGGAAGAGAAATACCCAACTCCAGCCCCCTCTACCCATCTTGTCCCACCTAAGGTCAGGAGGCTCTGAGAAGTACTGGTGAAGTTCACTGTCCCATGCACAGACTCACTGGAAGACTGGTATCTCAGGGCACCTGTGTGGCTCGGTCTGTTAAGCATCTGACTCTAAGTTTCAGCTCAGGTCACGATCTCATAGTTTCATGAGTTCAAGCCCTGTGTCAGGCTCTGCACTGGCAGTATGGAGCCTGCTTGGGATTCTCTGTCTTCTTTCTCTCTGCCCCTCCCTGACTTGCACTGTCTCTGTCTTTCTCAAAATAAATACATAAACTTAAAAAAAAAAAAAAAGACTGATACCTCATCATAAGACTATAGAACACTCCCCCTCCCTCACACCTTACCACCATATCACCTAAGGACTATTTACTGGAGTTCCTTTCACCCAGTACATCATACCCTCCTTGCAACAAAAAAATTACAAGGCATACTAAAAGGCAAAAACACAGTTTGAAGAGACAGAGCAAGCAACAGAATGAAACTCAAGATATGGCAAAAATGTTGCATTTATCAAACTATGGTTGATAGAGTAAAAGCTTTAATGGAAGAAAGGAGACAGTGTGAAAAAACAAATGGGCGATGTTAACAGAGGGATGGAAAAATCTAAGAAAGAGCCAAAAAGAAATACTAGAGATCAAAAACACTAACAGAAATGAAAAATGCCTTTGATGGGGTCATTAGGAGATTGGACACAGCTGAGGAAATACTCTCTGCATTTGAGAGTATCTCAATAGAAATTTCTAAAACTGAAAAGTAAAGAGAGAAAAAAAAACTTGAAAAAAAAAAAACAGAACAGAATATCCAAGAACTAAGGGACAACTAGAAAATCCCTGGTTTCTAAGGATTTAGACAGATTTTTTTATTTCAAATAAGGATTTCCATTTTCCTCCAGCCCTGGTGTTCCAGATTGAATGAAAATTGTCAGGCACTGTGTCAGGCTGCCATCTGCCATTAGCAGAGAATTAGAAAAGAGGTGAGTTTCTGAGATTGAGTCTCAGTGGTGCACTCTTGGACAAAAGGGAGTAGAAAGGGCATAGAAGGAAAGAGCTTGGACTCTAGGCTAAAATTATGCAGTCGGGGACCTTATTAAAACCCCAAAGCCAAGCATGGTGTCTGGCACATAGTTGTAACACCATCAACAATTATCTAGTGTGATGGCTTGAAAGATATGTCCACAAATTCTTTAGTATTTCCTCCTTTGAGAAGTAGAACTTAATTTCCCTCTGGATCAGTGTGGGATTGGACTTACTGAATCACATCTATTGAACAGAATAGAACCAAAATTATAGGATGTCACTTCCAAGAGTAGGTTATAAAAAGACTAGGGTTTCTCTCTGGGGAAAACACCACCTTCTCTCTCCTGGATCACTTACTATGGGGGAAGCCCTATGAAAAGGCTCACATGACAAAGAACTGAAGCCTCCTGCCAACAGCCCCATGAGAAAGAGCTTGAAAATGGAGGAGCCCTTCAGATGGCTGCAGCTCTGGGCAATCACTTAACCGCAAGCTCATGAGAGACTGAGCCAATGTCTGGATTCCTGATCCACAAAAGCTGTGAGATAATAGACATTTGTTGTTTTAAGCTGCCAAATCTGGTGTAATTTGTTACACAGCAGCAAATAACTAACAATGGGGAAAAACAATAAAATTCCAGACATCAGTGGTTTGGTTGAAGAACAAGGGAGAAACACAAAGACGGTGAATGAGAAAGATGAACTGACAGGCAATGGAGTCCCTATGTGTATATGGAGAGTCAAGAGAAAGAAATTGGAGACCATATGGCCAATATGGAAAAAAGCAGAAATAAATATATTTTTTAATTATTTTTTTAAGAGAGAGAGGGCACAAGTGAGGGCAGAGAGAGAGAGAGAGAGAGAGGGAGGGAGGGAGAAAGAGAGAGAAGCAGGGCTCACCCGAAGCAGCACTCAAACTCATGAACTGTGAGATCATGACCTGAGCTGAAGTCAGATGCGTAACGGACTGAGCTACCCAGGTGCCCCCAGAAATAAATAATTAACTACAAGAAGATCACTAGTGCAACTGGACCCTTAAACTGACTGAGGTGGCTCTGTTACTGCCGGGAGCCCTTCCAGGAGGAACTCAGGCACTTTGAACAAATGCAAAATGCTATTATTAAAGAGAGAAAAAAAACAGAAAAGTCTTTTCCCTGGGGAAAAAGAGCAAAGGCAAATCATCCGACTCCTTATTTTTAAATCAAGAATGAATGCTTTACTCTTCTGCTGCTACAACAAGGGGTATTAGATAATTCAAACTCTTTGTATTCAGAGTTGCTTCTTCTGGTCACCTGAATATAAATCAATAAGATGTTCCTGTGAATTCAGGCTTAACTGGAAGGGTTTCAAGAAACTTTCCAAAGTCATTATACACTAATAGACTCCCCAGAAATTCCCCAGGGAGTTCATCTTTTCCAAGGCAGCTCTGCAGCCTGTTTCCCAAAGTTTTCATTACTTTGTCGTGACCCTGCATGCCCTCCCGGCGTTTTGATGAGGCCAAAAGCCAGCAGTGCTAACTGTTGAGTCCTGATCTCGGCTTGTCTAACCAGACAGAGGACCTCTAATAAGACCTTTCCCTTTTGAAACATACTTCCGTACTTGTCACACCATGTTGATAATGACATATTTCACAGCACTGATGGCAACTAGATTATACATGAAAAAGCAGTTGCAAACTGTAAAGTACTGCCCAAATAGAAAAGGGGAATTCCTTTCAGCAGCCATGCTTTTCAAGGAAGACTCCTGTCTTCAAGTACTGTTTTCAAGTTGACTACTGTCAACTCTCCAGTCATTTCAGATCTTTTATTAGTGGGAAATGCTTCTCTCCAACATTTGCTCTGTCTTCACTTACAGCAACAGTATCCCTGGGCTTTGAACGCTCCGCCCACCTCCCTCCTTTCCTCTCCTGTAGTTTGCATTATTATTTCTGCCTTCTCGGGGGCTGCTTTCAGATTTTCCTTTTACTCCCTCTCTGCCTCCCTTTACCTGATATCCCACTCCCACTCTGCCCCACGCCCACATATATGCTCAGCCCCGCCCTTGAGGAAACCACAGTGGAATCATTCTGTTTTCATTTTCCAGAAAAAAAGCTACCTGTGATTGAGGGCTCACTCTTCACTGTACCACAGCCCAAAATGTTGGCTCTGAAGTATCAGGGCTAGTGCAGTCCAGGACTCCCTATGAATCAGGGATGCTTCAATCCTGAACAACACATCATTTTCCTACGCCATCAAATTCCCCAGTGTTCTCAATTTCAGGATGCCTTTTCTCCCGCCAACCTGGCCCACACCCTTTTTCCACAGGGACACAATTGGTGGTTAAGAATACAGGCTTCCAAAACAGTCGAGTCACCCTGAGCGAGTGGCTTAACCTCTCTGAACTTTATGTCTCACAAGGATAAGGTTAACTGCCTCCCAAGGTCACTGATAGTCATTAAATGAGACAATATACACAGAGGACTTTAAAATGTACCAGACACAGAGAAAGGCTCCATAAATGTAAACTATTAAGCTATCATTACTCCTCACAAAGTTTTAATCCATCTGCCAAGCTACCGTGGCCTTCTGTCCCTATACCACCTTCCTCTTTTCACCCCTATTCCCTTCCTTCCTACTGATCCCTGTAAGTCCCAGCAGACCCTCCTGGCTACCTTGGTCTACAATGCTGTCTTCCCCATGAGAGCTCTCCCAGCCCAGTCTCTGCCACTCACTGAGAGGCTGTCCTATGCTTCCTGTGTTATTATCTCTCTGTGTGTGGTATCATTTAGCCCAAGCAGGCTTTATTTGCTGACATTGTGATTTGCTATAATAAGTATTTTACCAACAGACCTACATCCAGGCCCAGTAGTGGGGATGCTGAATTTTAAAATAATGCAAACAGATGCCAATAAAAAATATTGAATAGGAAAATGCTGGCCACATTTAGGGTCCAGCTAGGGTGAGCCTGATTTTCCTTGCAACTTCTCTTATACATTCTAGAGGTGTCCCTATTACTGAAGAGGATAAAGTTCCAACACAGTTTTATCAGTATAATTATCAGAAATGGAAATAACATAAGAGATACAGCCTTGTGTTCTGGACAGGTGGCAAGAGGAGAGGATTTTACAGTGAAACAGTCATTAGATAACAGTCATTTGTTTCTAATTATGAACTCTTCTGGAAAAACTGGCTGGAAATTGCAAAACGTGCACCAGGGAGTCCTGATCTTTAAAAGCAGAGAGAAAGGTTGGGGTAAGGTTTAGCAAAAGTGTAAAAGAGAGCTGGTTATAGACAGCAAGGAGGCATAGCCAAGAGAGAGTGATAGGCCCTGCAACTTAATCAGTGCCAGGGCAGGGTTCCCCAGGATCCCGGAACAGATTTCTATCAGCTCTCACAAACTGGAGCACCCCCAGAGGGGACACACATCCCTTGGCCTCTCTTCCTGGCTCTGTCTGAAGAGACTGAAAAGGGGTATTCTCAAGGCCAATATTAAAAGGAGGTGTAGGGTGACTTCAGGTCTCCTATATGAGGAATTCTCTTCCCACTAGCCTGATGATTCCTGACAAGTCTTTTTTCTGTAACTAGAAATTGAGGCTTAAGATATGAACACAGTTCCATACATTGAGTAAACGATCCAGAAATGCAAACAGGCCTAAGCCATCCTTTCTGGGTTTTATTGGGTAGGAAAGAATAAGAAAGATGACTGAGTATTAAAAATCAAAATGTGAGACCTGAAACTATAAAAATCCTAGAAGAGAACACAGGCAGTAACCTCTGTGACATAGGCCATGGCAACTTTTTTCTAGATAGGTTTCTGAGGCAAGGGAGACCAAAGCGAAAATTAACTATTGGGATTCCATCAAGATAAAAACCTTCCACACAGCAAAGGAAATAATCAACAAAACTAAAAGGCAACCTACAGAACGGGAGATTATATTTGCAAATGACATATCTGATAAAGGGTTAGTAACCAAAACATATAAAGAACGTATAAAATTCAACACCCAAAAAACAAATAATCTACTTTTAAAATGAGAAGACATGAACAGACATTTCTTCATGAAGACACACAGATGGCCAACAGACACATGAAAAGATGTTCAACATCACCGACCATCAGGGAAATGAAAATCACAACTATAATAAGGTATCACTGCACGCCTGTCAGAATGGCTGAATCAACAACAGAAGAAACAACAGGTGTTGGTGAGGAGGTGGGGAAAGAACTCTCTTACCCTGTTGGTAGGAAAGCAAACTTGTGCAGCCACTCTGGAAACAGTATGGAAGTTCCTCAAAAAGTTAAAAATAGAGCTACTCTATGATACAGCAATCACACTACTGAGTATTTACCCAAAGAATACAAAACCACTAATTCAAAGGGATACATGCATCTTTATGTTTATAGCAGTATTATTTACAATAGCCAAGATATGGAAGTAGCCCAAAGGGCCATCGGATGATAAATGGATAAAGAAGAGGTGGTATGTATATACAATGGAACATTATTCAGCCACCAAAAAAAAAAAAAAGAAAAAGCAATGAAATCTTGCCATTTGTAACAACATGGATGGAAAGCTAGAAAGTATAATGCTAAGTGAAATAAGTCAGTCAGAGAAAGGCAAATACTATATGATTTCACTCATGTGGACTTTAAGAAACAAAACAAATGATCAACGGAAAGAAAAAAGACAGAGAAAGACAAACCAAGAAACAGACTCTTAACTATAAACAACAAATGGTTACCAGACAGGAGGTACATCAGGGTATGGGTAAAATAGGTGATGGGGATTAAGGAATGCACTTGCACGAGCATCTGGAGTTATATGGAATTGTTGGATCACTATATTGTACACCTGGAATGTATATGTATATGTATAACATATACATATATGTTAACATATGTATATGTTAACATATGTTATGTTAACTAACTAGAATTATTATGTTAACTAACATATGTATATGTTAATGTATGTATGTTAACGAACTAGAATTAAAATAATAACTTAAAAAAAAAGATAAGTGAGCAATAAGACCCCAGAAGTGAGTCAACTAACTTTGAACTTCAAACAAAGCCAAAGAGAATTTGTGATCCAGGATAGCTTCCTCCAGCTATGTTAGACTGTCTACAGGTAGTTAGGATACTTTGTGACTCTACTAAAGTTGTGGACCCCTGTGGACCAGTCCTGGAACTACGCCACAGGCAAAGAAGTACAACGTATAGTAGTAAAACTGTTTTTAAAGGGATTTCTTCTGCATTCCTCAATTAATATTAAAGAAGGCTGTTATGAACTGAAGTGTATCCCCTGACCCCAAAAGAAATATGTTGAAGCCCTAACGCTCAATGTGACTGAATTTGGAGACAGGGCCTTTAAAGACACAATTAAGGTTGAATAAGGTCTTAAAGGTAGGACCCCAATCCAACAGGACTCATATCCTCATAGGAAGAGGGAGAGCAGGTGTGCATGCACAGAGAAGAGGCTATGTGAGGACACAGTAAAAAGGCAGGTGTCTGCAAGCCTGGAAGAGAGACTGCACCCAAGCAGACTAATGTAGGAGTATAATTTAGAGACAGAAAGTGAGAGAGAGAGAGAGAGAGAGAGAGAGAGAGAGAGAGAGAGAGAGAACATCTCCCAGTAGAGAGGGGGATAGAGAACTCAGGCTAATTCTTTAGATGGGCTCCAGGCTAAACAGAAGTCCATGAATACCCTCACACTGATAACTTTTATCCCATCCCAACATAGAAATTATAGTAGAAAGAAGATTTCTTCCTAGGGTTTGGTACATACAAGGTCAACAAACACTTATTATGCACCTACTGCACCACACACTAGGAAAGGGGGTACAAAAATGAAGAAGATGTTTGCCTTCAAGGATCTCAAAGCAACCTCACCAACCCCCAGGACTGAGGGCACTGGAACTAGCCGCTCTTTCCTAGTCAACTTCTGCCCCCCGCCCCCACCAGGAGGATATTCACTAGACACCTGAATTCTGGGTGTGCCCTAGTCCTATCGGCCCCCAGCTCTCTGGATGCATTGGGCCTGAGTAGCTCTTCTGGCTCTCCTACCCTGAAGATGTTTTACCCTCCGGGAGTGTTTAGATTTGCCTACATTTCAAAGGGATCCCAAGACTCCTCCTTTGTAGTTGCTTTAATTTTTAGAAAACAAAATGGTGACTGAGAAGAGCCCTGAACACGGAATCAGGTCTGGGTCAGTTCCAGGCTCCCCACTTCAAACTGCTGACCCTGTCTGGCCCAGTCGCCACTGTAAGTAAAGAAATGGAGACAGTAATGTCTACCTCACAGAATGTCATAAGGATTTAAGGAAGTGTGTGCATTTAAGGGCAAAGCTATATAAAGAAAAGGCGGTAGTAATAATAACCACCATGTGTGAACTGTTTGCTGCGCACCAGAGACTGTGCTCAATCCTCACAACGACCATCATCGCAAGTCTGGGATGTGGGTACTGTTATAATCTCCATTCTTACCAACAGGAAAAATGAGACTTCAAGAAGCTGTGCAAGTAGGCCAAGATCATAGGAGTGAGGATGTGAAGGTTGGTAACTGCACAGAGTTCTGGGAATCTCTTACTCTACTATCTTCTCCCATGGTAGCATAACCTTTTGACCAACTGTCTTATGTACGTTCAAGTCATTTGAACTTGTTACTTAGCATCATAACTTAAAGAAGTATAATGCATACTTTACAGAAGAGAGTCAGAAGGAGGAGAAAGAAATACAGAGGATAAAAGCTTAACAGGCTAATCATTAAAAGGGCTTGGAAGACTCTCTTCATCCAGGTTTCTGCCAGCTCCTTGCCTCCAATATACCCCCTACCACTCTTTAAAGAACCCCAGTGCATGATGTCGGTTTCAATGATCAAACCTCTGGCATAGGGGAGATTTTCCTGATTTTTTTTAAATCTTTTTTAAGTTTCTGTATTTATTTTTTGAAAGAGAGAACAGGGGATGGAGGAGGGGCAGAGAGAGAGAGGCAGAGAGAGAATCCCAAGCAGGCTCTGCACTGTCAGCACAGAGCCTGATGTGGGGCTTAAACCCACGAACCGTGAGGTCATGACCCAAGCCAAATCAAGAGTCAGATGTTCAACCAACTGAGCCACCCAGGTGCCCCTCCTGACTTTTTTTAACCTTAAAAACTGTTCCTCTTGGAGCGCCTGGGTGACTCAAGTCAGTTAAGCAACCAACTTTGTCTCAGGTCATGATCTCATGGTTCGTGAGTTCAAGCCCTGCCATCAGGCTCTGTGCTGACAGCCCAAAGCCTGGATCCTGCTTCGGAATCTGCAATTCCCTCTCTCTCTCTCTCTGCCCCTTCCCTCCTCATGCTCTCTCTTTCTCTCTCAAAAAGAAATAAACATTAAAAAAAATTTTTTTTAACTGTTCCTCTTGGAAACAGAGAGTAGAGTGGCAGATACCAGGGTGTGGGGCAGGGGAGGTGGGAAATGGAGAGATACTGGTCAAAGGGTACATAATATATAATCTTTGTTATAAGATTAACAAATTTGGGGGATCTAATGTAGAGCATGGTGATTATAGTTAATAATACTGTATCATATATTGAATATTGCTAAGAGAATAGATCTTAAATTGTCTCACCACAAAAAAGAAATGGTAATTATGTGATGGAATGGAGGTGTTAGCTAATGCTATGCTGATAATCCTTTTGCAATATGTGAATGTATCACATCAGCCCATTGCAAACCTTAAACACACATGTGTCATATGTTAATTATATCTCAATAAAGCTGGAAAAGAACTTGTTCTTCTGAAACCATTACATTAGATTACCTGTTTTCTACCACCATTCACATAGGTAAGCAGGAATTCATTTTTTTTAATTGAAGACAGGATTTAGCTTCTCTCTGCAACTCCATATAAAGCCTTTTAACTGTGTGTTCACTCTGCCATCTAGCTTCTTAAGCCTATATAACTGTTCATGAGACTCTTCTGGGGTATATTAGGGCTATGCACTGCTTTGGCTTAAAATGCATTGTTTTCAGTCACTTAACAAATGTTCAATGATGCTACACACACATGCACATGCACACACATGTTTGCTCACACACACCCCCTACAGGAATACCATGAGGCATGATGTCTCCTCCTCAAGAGGAAGAAGTCCTTGTATGACAGGTCAACCTACAATTTTGTGAGAGACCCCTGAGCCAGTTGAGATTTCTGCTTGTTTAAAAAAAAAAAATCAATGGAGTAGCGTTCATTTCTTTCAAGAATCTGGAATGCAGATTTTAGACAAAGTGAGTAAGGTTAACATGAAAGACCAAAAACACTGAGCATCCATCTGTTGTTTGATTAAATGTTATAAATTTAGTTGAAGAGAAAGCTTTTTCTAATAGTCTGTGCATGTTTTGTAACAGCAGTTTCTTTAACCCTGCTGCCCCTCACTCACCAAGAATAGTATTTATTGTAGAAATATTATTGTTCCTAGAAAATGCTGGCCTACACCTCAGGAAATGAGGAGAAATCTGGGACTGAACCCGGGTTTGAGATCATATTAAAACAGTGTGCTTTAGTAAAGTCACCGACCTCAGGAAATAAATGTCCTCATTTCCTTCAGGCTAGAGGACCCTGTGGCCAGCAGACTGTGAACACATGAATGAAGACAAGACTCTTCTCGCCCAGAATGGGACCTGAATATATTCCTATGAATTTGCTCCTTTGTTATGCATGGATTTGTGCTTGGTTACAATGAAGGTCCTAACGATCTGTGTTTTGCCAGAGTGGCCCTACCCGCCCCCCCCCACACACACACACACACGTGCATTTAAACAAATTTCTCTCTACTAAGGCATTTAGTTCTAAAATGCTTTCAGTTGAGAATGAATACAGGAAAAATAAAAAGTGCGCTTCTCATTCCATAGTTGACTTTTGATGATCAACTATAATTAGAAGAGATAGGTAAGTATAAAGTGATCAGATACGCAATGTGGCCTAGCAAGAAAAATTGTGGAAAAATTCTGAAATAGAACAAAAGGATTTCTGGGTGCTTCCAGTGGAAAATATGTGCTGTTTACAGCACTCCTGTTCTGGGTTATCTGACTCTATTGGGTTTATTGTCTCTGATCTATTTATAAATCTGTGAATAACTAATAGCAATGTAAGGAATTCTTGTCTACGGACATGCAAATGGATTTTGCCTACAGGAGGTGCACTTGATTTCCTTCCACCCTCAGAAAAAACAGGTATGCATCCATTTGTAAGTTTATTTCATGGCTTATTTTTGCCTCTGTTCTTTGAACTCCCCCTTTGAACTGGTTTCAACATCTTACTTTTCTCTCATTAATTAATTAGTTATATCTGTACAACTACTTATCAATTATCTTTTTTTTAACCCTCTAAGAGAACTTATTTTCTTTCCAGGCAGTTTGGGAGAAGAGTGGAAGTCAGGTAGCAGGGAGAAAAAGAGATATATGTCCCTTTGAATTTCTCTAAAGTCCTCAGTCTATAAGACAAAGAGCAACACAGCTATCCAGCCAGAGTTTCAACCTCAGGCCTGAGCCCCATAGCCTGAGTGTCATTGAAGGGGTCACCTGTAGGCCCAGAGAGCCCTGTGATCTTCCAGTTCCCTGATTAAGCCAGCTTGAATGAATCATACTTTTTCCCCTAGTATGGTCAGGAACCATAGATACCATTGTTACGGAACCTGGTCTGGATCACCCAGTGGAAGAACCAAGCAGTGCTTGGAGATCTTAGTGGATTGAAGGTTTATTTTACACCGGCAGGCTCAGAGGAGATACTTCTCCAGAGATCTGAGCCCCGAGCACAAGCATGGGGGACAACTTATCATCTGTTACTTCTGCATTCTGCAATAGTAGTAATTTGGCACCCGTGGCAAGCGGGGCAGGAAGAAGAACTCAGAAGGTCAGGGACTTGGAATTTCCCTATCAGTCCTGTCGGCACCTTATAACAGATTTTTCCCTATCATTCCCCCCTTTGATGCCCCTTTAAACAGATCTAAGCTGTATTAGAGGGCATCATCTTCATTTATTATGGGTTGGTTCTTTCCCTTAGTTCCCTGACTTTGGTTGTGACTATTCCTGACTGGTTTACAAGGTAACAGCATTCTTTTCACCGGCAGGCTCAGACTATTTCACCGGCAGGTTGTGACTATTCCTGACTGGTTTACAAGGTAACAGCATTCTTTTCCGAGGAAGATGCAGGTGCCCCCTTTCTCGGCAGTGAGGAGGTTTAGTGCCCATCTGTTCTGGAGAGCAGCTCCTGCCAGGGAACTTATTTGGCTCTGCAGGGACACTAGGGAGTCGGCCACTCATTAGTCCCACAGAAGAACCTATGCCTCCTATGCCAGTCCCTGTCCCCGTGGCTATTCCTGCCCCTGGAAGGAATGAGTAGCAACACCACTCATTTAGCCTGGGCCTTAGGGCTGAAGGTTTACAAATGGCGCCCAGATTAGAGGCAACCAATAACAACAAAACAACCTCCCATATATTAGTTTAAAAGGGGAGAAACCTTGAGTTCCTGGTGTGCAACAGACATGCAGGAGGGCCAGGGGCAACAGGTCCAGCTACAGGTGGTCTGTTTCCTGACAGAACTTGGCTAAGGTTCCCTTGGAGGTGCAATTCATCTGCTCTTTCCCCGAGCTTTGAGGCTGGTGAGGAGGCCACTACAAACGCAGTCCCGTTATCTCTGTGGATTGTGGCCGGTAAGCTGAACCGGGGGACAATTTCTTTGAACTCATGGTGGGGGTCGTAGCGCAGATAAGGGAGGGAGCTAGGTCTATCTCCTTATTGGCTGCTATCTTGGCCACTTTGTCTGTGAGATGATTCCCTCATGCTATAGGGTCATCTCCCTTCTGGTGTCCTTTGCAGTGTAGAACTGCAACCTCTTTTGGAAGCCAGACGTTCTCGAGGAGCTTTAGTATTTCCTCCTTGTTTTGGATGGTCTTCCCCACCTCAGTGAGGAGACCCCTCTCCTTGTAGATTGAGATCGTTTGCCCTCACTGGTGGTGAGGGCCTGCACTAGAACATGTAATTTAGCCCAGTGTGCTGACCATCTATCCCACAGGTAGGACATTGGGCTCTAGGACTTCATCTGTGGTTGTAACTGCATACCCTGCCTTTTGAACACCCTCTGTGATGAAACTGCTACTATCACTGAACAAGGTGAGGTCTGGATTCTGTAGGGCCTGATCACGCAGATCTGGGCAGCTTGCAAGTACTTTATCGGTCACCTCAGAACAGTCAGGATCTGGTTTTCCTTCCTCAGAAGGTAGGAAAGTTGTGGGGTTCAGCATGACCCATGGATTCTTGCAGAGGAGCCCCTGGTATTGAGCTAAGCGAGAGTTGGAGAGGAAGTGTTGTTCCTGAGTGTTCATGAGAGATACAATGGCGTAGGGGACTTTAACATGCAGTTTTTGTCCCAGGGTGAGCTTATCTGCCTCTTTAATGAGTAGAATTGTTGTCTCTGATGACCTAAGACATGGCGGCCATCCTGTCACAACTGGGTCCAGCTTCTTCCACAGGTATGCTACTGGCCATTGCCAAGGGCCAATGGTCTGTGTGAGAACCCTGAGGGTGACCTTTTCCTTCTCATGCACAAAAAGATTAAAAGGCTTTTCTATATTTGGCAGGTCAAGAGCTGGTGCCTGCCCCAAAGTAGCCTTTATCTCTAGGAAGGTGGCTTTGGCCTCCTCTGTCCGACAGAGGGTTCTCGATCCAGCCCTACCAAGAGATTATAGAGGGGCCTTGCTGTTGCCAAGAATCCAGGAATCCAGATTCGGCAGAATACTGCAGCCCAAGGAATTTTCATAACCCCCTATTGGTTTGGGGCTGGGATAGGGAGGTGATGACCTTTCTTCTCTCCGGCCCTAGTGCTCTTTTTCCTTGGGTGAGGAGGAAGCCTAAGTATAGGACTTATTCTTGGCAGATCTGTGTCTTTCTACCCTGAGTCCAACAGGAGTTGGAGGAGGGTCCTTGCACCCTCTGTACTATTCTCTCGGGTATTGCTGGCAAGGAGGAGGTCATCCACATACTGGAGAAGGGTGTAGCATGTGGCCTCCCTGGGAAAGCTGGCAAGGTCTCAGCCAGTGCCTCCCCAAAGAGGGCAGGGGAGTTTTTAAACCCCTGTGGGAGGTGTGTGCAAGTCAGTTGCTTCCGACTCCCTGTGTCCAGTTTGGTCCATTCGAAGGCAAACAAAGGTTGGCGCTGGGGAGCCAAGTGGAGGCAGAAGTCTAAGCAGGTAAACCAGCTGGCAGAGCCTGGGATCTGGCTGAGGAGGGCGTACTGGTCCAGGACCGCCGGAGGCAGTCCTGCAAGGAGGCAGTCACTTTGCAAGGAGGAGACTGCCTACAAGGAGGCAGTCACTTTGTTGATAGCTCGTAGGTCTTGAACTGGTTGGTACCCTCCTCCCAGCTTCTTGACTGGCAAGAGCAGGGTGTTCCAGGGTGATTGGTATTCAACCAGAATGCCTGCTTCTTTGAGTCTGGTCAGGTGTTCTTAGATGCCTGCCCTTGCCTCTTGTGAGTGGGTATTGCCACTGTCTCTGCGGTTGAGCCCCTAGGATTAACTCTACAATGACAGGGACCCAGTTGTGAGCAAGTCCAGAGTGGGGTTGTCCTCATCCCATACAGTGGGGAAGGCAGTCCTGAAATCAGGCAGTCCGCTCAGTTGGGCCTGGGCACAGAATAGCCTCCATTCTTTATCCAATCAGAGGCTGGTACATCACATTGGATCAAAGGTTATTTGGGCCCCCAGCTTTGAGAGTATATCCCAGTCAAGGAGAGGGATAGGGCACTTAGGTAGGTAGAGGAATTCATGCCATACCGTGTAGCCCCCGAGTTCATATTGACAGGCCTGGCAGAAGGGCAGTTGCATTGCCCGTTTCCCTGTGGCCCTGAGGATGGTTGCAGTCTTTTCGCTAAAGGGGGCCATGGGGAAGGTGACAACAGAATGTTCAGCCCCAGTGCCAACCATAAAAATCATGGTTTGGCCCCCTACTTTTATTTTGACCATGGGTTCATGGGGGCCAAAAAGAAGTGAGCCCAGTGCCCCTCAATCTGAATCTATTCCTGCTAGGCCTATGAGGTCTTTTCTGCAGGGTTCTTCTGCATATCTGCTGGGTTTCTGGAACTTTCCCCGGGACACTTATTCTTCCAATGTCCTTCTTCCTTGCAGTAGGTGCATTGATCCCTTGCTAAGGTGGTTCTGGGTCTCCCCCTTTTTGGGAGCTGGAACTTCCCGATCCTTTTGTCGTGGCTCTCTTGTGCCTCAGGATCAAACAGGGTGTAAATGCGGTAAGCCTTGCATAGCCTCTCATAATAATCCCCGGGGGATTCCCCTGGCTGCCGGGCATATTCATGGGCTTCTTAGCCCCTGCTCGGATCCCCCAGAGGAGAGCCTCTTGGTACTGGTGGATGTGGACCAGCATCTGGAGAGCGCCTGTGCCTGGCCAAGGGCACAATCTGGCCACTGGTCTGGTAGAGAGAGGATCTGCCGAGTCCGGAGGTGGTGGGGAGACCGAAGGTAGCAGAGTATCAGGAACCTGGGGGTTCACATGGCCGGGTCAGACTGGTTCTTCCTCCAGATCACTGGGAGAATTTGTGGACGTCAGAACTTCTGTTGCCCTTCCTTGGGACGCTGTGTTGAGGCAACTAAGACCCTAGCCTGTCCCCGTTTGTTGCAGGTAAATCATACCCAAGGGGGAAAGGTTTGGGCAATCTCTAACCAGGAGTCGATATATGAGAACTGATCAGGGTGACCTGGGTCCCCCGTAACAACATGCCAGATGCGGCAGACCATTGGGACATCTAAGGTTCCCTCCGAGGGCCATCCTACACCAAAAGTGGGCCATTCTAGCTCACATAGTGTCCTTAACTTGCGGGGGGGTCATCTTAATTCCATAGTCTCCCAAAAACCCCTTTTTTGCTCTGTCCTGATCCCATAATGTTCCCGTGAGATGGAGTCACAAAGACAGAGAGGTAGGTGTGCCACCTCTAATGAGGAGAGCAGACAGATGCCCGTCTGGCCATGTCCCAAAGAAACTTAGGTGACACTTAGCTGTAGCAGTCTCAGCTTTGTGACTTATGATCAGAAACTATCCCAATGCCGCCGTAGACTATATGCAGTTCAGCATGGAATCGCAGACGGGCCCACTCAGACTCCATGAGCTTTGGGGGACCTTAAGGGTGCCCGCCCATGGAGCCACAGAATCGAACTCAACAGGCAAGCTAGACTGAGTCACACATTCACACTCACATACACACCAGAGGTTATTACATTCCCTCCCACAGAATTCCTACCTGTGAGACTTCTGAGGTCTCCGGGGAGTGATCAGGTCCCTCTTCCACCCCATGGGTGGGCCGGACTGAATTGGGGCCCCGTACCTTACTGGTATCCGAAGTCGGGTCCAGGTCCTCACCTTCCAAGTCTCCTCGAGTCCAGCGGGAACGGCGGAGCAGGGCGGGCCTGAGGCGACCGGGCAGGAGACTGCCGACATTCAGGTAGGTCACACCTTTTCCTTCGTGATTCCTCCTTCATCACCGCCTCGCCATTTTCCCAAACGGGTGGCAACAACAGGCCAGCGTGGTTGGGTTCTGGGTCAGGGAATCAAATGTTAGGGAACCTGGTCTGGATCAGCCGGCGGAAAACCAAGCGGCGCTTGGAGATCTTGGAAGGCAGGAGGTTTATTTCACACCGGCAGGCTCAGAGGAGATCACCCTCCAGAGGTCTGAGCCCCAAGAGCATAAGCAGAGGGAACCATTTATAGTCTGTTACTTCCGCATTCCGAATTAATAGTAATTTGGCCTGCGCGGCAAGCAGGGCAGGAAGAAGAACCCGGAAGCAGAGTCTTCGGTCTTCGGTCCGGGACTGGAATTTCCCTATCAGTCCTGTTGGCCATCTTATAACAGGTTTTTCCCTTTCACCGCCTTATAGACAAATTGCTTAGCACAGTGATAACTTCTCTTTTCCTTAAATAAAGATATTCCAAAAACATACTCTTCCGTACCATGGATGTAGAAACTCATACAATCAAACCATACCCAGAGTTTCCCTAAAACTAAGACATCACTGGGAGTGGGAGTGGGGAACACCACAATTTATTTAACATCCCCATGTGCTTAGTCAGCAGGGCAGTGAAATTAAGACCTTACACTTTGAAGTCAGACAGCCTGAATTCAAATCCCAGCTCTACTTTTGAGCAATTGACCTGACTTCTCTGAGCCTCAAATTTGCTTGTGTGTAAAATGAGAATTTAAGTTCTTCCCTCTCAGAGCATTTGTGAAGACTTAAAAGACTCTGACAGAGACAGATGGCTACAAAATCCTCAACAAATGATGATGATGATATTACTATTATTATTCTGAACTTTTCTTTTATATAAAACATATAACTAGACTATGTCACAATAATAAATAGGGTAGGAATTGAGCCGAAAGACTTCGTGATCAAAAACAAAAGGAAAACGCTTTTGTTACATTTGAGACCCACCTCTCCCCCATTCCTAAATTCTCCTCCAAAGTCTAAGCATCACTTCTTATTGTTGATATTCTCAAGAGCACTGCAACCTTATTGTCTCCACAGAAAGAACAAATTAAGAATACCAGTGTTCCAGCTCCATTTCCCACCGATACTGAACTCATGAGGACTACTGGCTCCCAAAGCAACTCCGGAGGAACTACAAAAGGAAAACCTCAAAACACAGATAATATTTTGAGAAACCCTTGGGGAGGGTTTGAACTGAGGATGGGGGGATGGGCAGGAACAGCGTATCCTGAGGCAGGAATTAGTCCCATTCAGCTGAAGGAAGAATAAAGAGAGGAGATGTTGGAGTTTTGTAGGAGAGGGCAAAACAACTCTTCCTTACTCTCCAAGGTTCAGTGGCTGGAGACTGCAAATCAAACTGATAAAGGATGTATAAACAAGAGGAAAAAACAGGGTTCATGACATACATACACACAGGAGCTCACAAAGAAAAGTGTGGCTCAAGAAATAAACCATCTTATGGGGCGCCTGGGTGGTGCAGTGGGTTAAGCGTCCGACTTCAGCCAGGTCACGATCTCGCGGTCCGTGAGTTTGAGCCCCGCGTGAGTTTGAGCCCCGCGTCGGGCTCTGGGCTGATGGCTCGGAGCCTGGAGCCTGTTTCCGATTCTGTGTCTCCCTCTCTCTCTGCCCCTCCCCCGTCCATGCTCTGTCTCTCTCTGTCCCAAACATAAAAATAAACGTTGCAAAAAAAAAATTTTTTTTTAAAGAAATAAACCATCTTCATCCAAACAAAGGGAAGGTGTCTTTTGACTTGAGGAGAAGTTGGGATGAAGAAATGTTGTAGGAAAGTGACAAGGAAATATATTTAACATTAAGCAAGGCTTTTTAGTAAGGTTTGTTATGCAGATTTAAGTCAGTGCCTTCTCCATTTGTAGGAGTTATTAAGAATCTTGGGGCGCCTGGGTGGCGCAGTCGGTTAAGCGTCCGACTTCAGCCAGGTCACAATCTCGCGGTCCGTTAGTTCGAGCCCCGGGTCGGGCTCTGGGCTGATGGCTCAGAGCCTGGAGCCTGTTTCCGATTCTGTGTCTCCCTCTCTCTCTGCCCCTCCCCCATTCATGCTCTGTCTCTCTCTGTCCCAAAAAATAAATAAACGTTGAAAAAAAAATTTTTTTTCAAAAAAGAATCTTCCTCTTATGTGGCAAGAGAAATGGAAACTTTTTTACAAATAGAAATTTCCTTTATAAATGTAAACTTCCCTTATGAAAAGGAAACTCATGCTCTCCTTTCACAGCTTCTCAAGTATCTGTTGTTTCTCAAGATAATCAGCTCTAAGCAATCCTTTGCCAAAGACGTATATTCTGGAGTAGCATATTCTAGTCCCCTTTGAGTGCTATTCTTATTTCTCTCTCCCCATAGCCTTGGGACATTCCATACCTGCCTCCATGAAATTAAGATTATTTTATGTTAGGACACAAAACAAGTCTTAATAAATTTAAGAACATTGAAACCATATCAAGTATCTTTTTAACTATAGTGATATGAAATTAGAAATCAATAGGAGGAAAGTTATAAATTTCACAAATATGTGGAAATTAACACACTCTTGAAAAACCAATGCAGGGGTGCTGGGTGGCTTGGTCCGTTAAGCGTCCGACTTTGGCTCAGGTCATGATCTCACGGTCCATGAGTTCAAGCCCCGCGTCGGGCTCTGTGCTGACAGCTCGGAGCCTGGAGCCTGCTTCAGATTCTGTGTCTCCCTCTGTCTCTGCCCCACCCCTGTTCATGCTCTGTCTCTCTCTGTCTCAAAAATAAATAAACGTTTAAAAAAATTAAAAAAAAAAAAGAAAAACCAATGCAACAGATAAGAAATGAAAGAATATCCTGAAATAAACAAAAATGGAAACATAATATACCAAAACCTATGGGATGCTGTAAAAATAGTTCTAAGAGGGAAGTTACTAGTGATAAACACTTACATCAAGAAACAAGAAGGATCTTAAATAAACAGATAAACCTACCTTTATCTGGAATTAGAAAAAAAAAAAAAAAAAGAAGAATAAACTAAGCCCAAAGTTAGGAGAAACAAAATAATAAAGATCATACCAGAAAAACAATAGATCAAGAAAATTAAGAGCTGATCTTTTGGAAAGATTTTCTAAAAAATTGACCAATCTTTAGCTGAACTAAGAAAAAAGAGAGAAGATTCAAATACATAAAATCAGAAATGAAAGAGGAGAAATTACAACTGGTACCACAGAATGTATTCTTTTTTAACTTTATTTTTTATTTTTTAAAATTTACATCCAAATTAGCATACAGTGCAACAATGATTTCAGGAGTAGATTCCTTAGTGCCCCTTACCCATTTAGCCCATCCCCCCTCCCAAAACCCCTCCAGCAACCCTCAGTTTGTTCTCCATATTCATGAGTCTCTTCTGTTTTGTCCCCTCCCTGTTTTTATATTATTTTTGTTTCCCTTCCCTATGTTCATCTGTTTTGTTTCTTCAAGTCCTCAGATGAGTGAAGTCATATGATTTTTGTCTTTCTCTGACTAATTTCAATTAGCATAATACCCTCCAGTTCCATCCAATGGTGCCACAGAATTTAAATACAAAGGATCATGAAAGACTTCTATGAACAATTATATACCAACAAATTGGATAACCATGAAAAAATGGACAAATTCCTAGAAACATATACATACCAAGACTGAGTCATAAAGAAATAGAAAATCTGAACAAACCAATAAAAAAGATTTAAGCAGTAATCAAAAACCCCCAATGAAGAAAAGTCCAGGACCAGATGTCTTCCCAGGTGAATTCTACATTTAAAGAAAATTAATGCCAATCCTTTTCAAACTCCTTCAAGAAATTGAGGAGGGAACACTCCCAAACACACTTTGTAAAGCCAGCAATACCCTCACACCAAACTCAAATAAGGACGCTACAAGAAAAGAAAATTATAGGCAATATCCATGGTAAACAGAAATGCAAAAATCTTCAACAACATACTAGCAAACCAAATGCAACAGTGCATTAAGAAGATCATACATCATGATCAATGGAGTTTATTCCTGGGTTTCAAGAATGGTTCAACATATGCAAATCAATCAATATGCTACACCACATTGACAGAATGAAGGATAAAAAAATCATAAGATCATCTCCATAGATGCAGAAATAGCACTTGATAAAATTAAACATTCTTTCATGATTAGAACTCCCAACAAATTAGATATAGAAGGAACATACCTCAACATAATAAAGGCCATGTATGACAAACCCACAGGTCTCATATGCAATGGTAAAAAGCTGAAAACTTTTCTCTAAGACCAAGAGCAAGACAAATGTATACACTCTCTCACTTATGTTCAACATATTGCTGGAAGTCCTAGCCAGAGCAATTAGGCAAGAAAAAGAAATAAAAGGAAGGAATCAGAAAGGAAGAAGTTGTCTGTTTGTAAATAATAGGATATTATATATGGAAAGCCCTAAAGACCACACACGCAAGCACACACAAACTGTTAGAACTAGAACTAATAAATGAATTCAGTAAAGTTGCGGGATACAAAATCAACATAAAAAGTCACTTGTGTTTCTATACACTAACAACAAATTGAATATTAAGTAAACAATCCCATTTGCAATAGCATCGATAAGATAAAACACTTATGTATAGATTTAACCAAGGAGGAAATAGATTATACACTGAAAACTATAAAATATTAGTGGAAGAAATTAGACACAAATAAATGGAATGATATCCCGTATTCATGGACTAGAAGAATTAATATTGTTAAAATGCCTATACTACCCAAAGTGTTCTATAGATCACCACAATCCCTATCAAAATTCCAATGACGTTTTTCATAGAAATAGAACAAACAATCCTAAAATTTGTATGAAACCACAAAAGACCCCAAATAGTGAAAGCAATCCTGCAAAAGAATAAAGCTGGAAACATTACATTTCCTGATTTCAAGCTAAAAAGTGAGAGTAATCAAAACAGTATGGTACTGACATAAAAAGAGACAACATAGACCAATGGACCAGAATCAAGAGCACAAAAATAAGCTCCTGCATGTACAGTAAACTGTATATGTTTACTGTATATTTAACAAGGGAGCCAAGAATATTGAATGGGGAAAGGGTAGTTTCTAAAATAAATGGTGCTGGGAAAACTGGATAACTACCTGCAGAAAAATAAAATTGGACCTCTGTCTTACACCACTCACAAAAATTAACTCAAGTGGATTAAAGACAAATATAAGATTTGAAACCATCGAATTCCTGGAAGAAAACACAGAGGAAGAGTTCCTTGATATTGGTATTGGTCTTGGTAATGATTTTTCAGATGTGACACCAAAAAAAAACACAATCAAAGGGTTGCCTATGTGATTCTGGTTAAGCATCTGACTCTTGATTTCAGCTCAGGTCATGATCTCATGGTTCATGAGATCCAGCCCCATGTAAAGCTCTGCGCTGACAGCACAGAGCCTGCTTGAAATTCTCTCTCTCCATGTCTGTCTCTGCCCCCTCCTCTGCTCATGTGTGCATATTCTCTCTCTCTCTCTCTCTCTCTCTCTCTCTCTCTCTCTCTCTCAAAATAAACTTTAAGAAAAAACACACAATAAATAAAAGCAAAAATCCGCTACTAGGAGTATAGCAAAAAGCTTCACCACAGCAAAAGAAATGATCAACAAAATAAAAAGGCAACCTAAAGAATGGGAGAAAATATTTGCAATTCACATATTTGATAAGGAGCAATATCTAAAATATATAAAGAACTCCTACAACTCAATAACAAAACAAAACAAAACCCAATTAAAAATGAGAGGACGAACTAAATAGACATTGCTCAAAAAAAGACATAAAATGGCCAGCAAATACATGAAAAGGTGCTCAACATTACTAATCATAAGTGAAAATCAAAACCACAGTGAGATATCACCTCACACCTGTTAAAAGGGCTATCATCAAAGACAAGAGGTGACAAGTGTTGGCAAAGATGTGGAAAAAAGGGAACCAGTTGTGCACTGTTGGTGAGAATGCAAACTAGTGCAGCTGCTATGGCAAGCAGTATGAAGGCTACTCAAAAAATTAAAAATAGAAGTACCCTATGATGCAGACATCCCACTTCTAGATATATATCCAATGGAAGTGAAAAGATATCAGAATAGATCTGCATCCCAATGTCTTGCAGCATTATTCACAATAGCCAGAATATAGAAACAACCTAGGTGAAAATTGAAAAGCCAAACTGATAGAGAATAGAACGGTGGTTACCAGGAACTAGGGATAGGAGGATTGAGGAGAAGTTGGCCAAAGGGTACAAACTTGCAGTCAGAAGATGAATAACTGCTGAGGACCTCATGCACAGCATTGTGATTACAACAGTACTATATTACATATTTCAAAGTTGTTAAGAAACTAGATCATAAATGTTCTCACCACAGAGTGAAATGATAATTATGGGAAATGCTGGAGCTGTTAGCTAATGCTATGGTAATCATATTGTAATATATAAATGTATCAATTAACATGTGGTACACCTTAAGCTTACACAGTATTATATGTCAGTTGTATATCAATTAAAAAAATTTTTTAACACACAGATCAATTAAACAAAATAGAAAGCCCAGAAATAAGCCCACACTTACATGGTCAATTAATCTATGACAAGGGAGGCAAGAATACTCAATGGAGAAAATATAGTCTTTTCAGTAAATGGTGCTGGGAAAACTGGACAGCTACATGTACAGGAATGAAACTGAACCACTTTCTTACACTATACGCAAAAATAAACTTCAAATAGATTAAACACCTAAAGTAATACCTGAAGCCATAAAAATTCTAGAAGAAAACACAGGCAGTAATTTCTCTGACATTGGCCATAGCAGCATTCTTCTAGATATATCTCCTGAGGCAAAGAAACAAAAGCAAAAATAAACTATTGTGACTACATCAAAATAAAAGGCTTTCATACAGCAAAGGAAACCATAAAAAAAAAAAACAGAGAGGCAACCTAGTGAACGGGAGAAGAAATCTGCAAATAATATATCTGCTAAGGGGTTAATATCCAAAATATAGAAAGAATTTAAACAACTCAACACACACACACACACACACACACACACACACACACACACACACACCAATCTGCTTTACAAATGGACAGAGGGGGAGCCTGGGTGGCTCAGTCGGTTAAGCATCCGACTTCAACCCAGGTCACGATCTCGCGGTCCGTGAGTTTGAGCCCCGCGTCTGGCTCTGGGCTGATGGCTCTGGGCTGATGGCTCGGAGCCTGGAGCCTGCTTCCTGCTTCTGATTCTGTGTCTCCCTCTCTCTCTACCCCTCCCCCGTTCATGCTCTGTCTCTCTCTGTCTCAAAAATAAATAAACGTTAAAAAAAATTAAAAAAAATAAATAAATAAAAATGGACAGAGGACCTGAATAAACATTTACCCAAAGAATACATACAGATGGCCAACAAACACATGAAAATATGTTCAACATTATTCACCATCAGGGAAATGAAAATCAAAACCACAGTGAGATATTAACTTACACCTATCAGAATGGCTAGTATCAGAAAGACAAGAAATAGCAAGTGTTGGTGTGGAGAAAAAGGCACCCTCATGCTCTGTTGGTGGGAATGTAAATTGGTGCAGCCACTGTGGAAAACAGTATGGAAGTTCCTCAAAGTATTAAAAATAGAACTAAGTATGATACAATAATTCAACTTCTAGGTATTTACCCAAAGAAAGGAAAACACTAAGTTGAAAAGATATATTCACCTCCTATGTTTACTGCAGCTTTATTTACAATAGCCGAGATATGGAAGCAATCTAAGTGTTCATTGATAGACAAATGGATAAGGAAGATGCATGCATGTGCGCGCGCGCACACACACACACACACACACACACACACACACTGGAATATTACTTGTCCATAAAAAAGGATGAGATCTTGCCATTTGCGACAACATGGATGGACCTAGAGGGTATTATACTAAGTGAAATAAGTCAGACTGAGATAAATACCATATGATATCACTTGTATATGGAATCTAACAAAAGAAATGAATGAACAAACAAAAAGCAGAATAAGGCCTGTAAATACAGAGAATAAACTTGCAGTTGTCAGATAAATGTGAAGTTGGCGGGGGGGGGGGCGGGGAGGGATGGAGAAAAATAGGTGAAGGGAAGTAGAAGATATGGGCTTCCAGTTATAAAATAAGTAAGTCACAATAATAAAGTCACAGCATAGAGAATATGGCCAATGATATTGTAAGAGTGCTGTATGGTAACCGATGGTAGCTACCCTGTGGTAAACATAGCACAATGTTTAGAGAAGTTGAATCACTATATTGTACACCTGAAAATAATGTAACATTGTGTGTCAACTATACTCAAAAATTTTTTTTATCTTAAAGAGAGACATACCATTTTGAAAAAGTTTAGAATGAATTAAAAGGATGTCAATAAAAGGTAATATGTGACAAACACATACACAAAAGATATTCTTGTTGACAGTTTCTCAATGCTGACCCCTTGATAATTTGGTATTACTCACTTTTTTCCTTCCTCAGTGTGATGTCGTGAGATTCAAAGTTCAGCCATCTCAGTGTTTTTGTCTAAGCAATGCCACAAACCTTTACCTACAGACCCAGCACCTTTGTTTAGATCAAGAGCCTGAATGTTGCAAGGACACTGGAGCAAGGAAAGCAGCAATGAAAATAAGACACTGGTCTCCAGAAAAAGTGAGACCCCTTGGTATGCTCAAGGCATTCATTCCATAATGATTTGAGATTGCACTTCCTAAAACAGCAGTACCCAGAAGGGCCAATACACTCTTCAGGCCCTTGGGGTCATCATCATTCCAAGTCTGGGTTACTATTTGATGGTTAGATGGACCAACAAAAATGAGTGTGTGCTCCTAGTGTGTCCAGCCTCCTCTTGGATCCTCAGATGCCTGAAGGATGATTCTAGCATCAGGTCCCCACCCTTTAAGGCCTTGTACCACCCAAAACCATCCATAGTCAACTATCTGTGCACTTTTACCCATTAACTTATTGGGTACTTGCAACCCTTCAGTGGGTAGATAAAATCAATACACTTATTTTATAGATGAAGTTATTCCCTTCTAGAATGACCCATATTTCAATAACATTTGATTAGGAAGACAAATATCCAGTTATTGTGTTTAAATCTAAGAGTGGGGATTTTTCACTAGAAGAGTAAGAATTTAGAAAACAGTGTAAATCAATTATTTTCTGTGTACATATAAATTAAAGAAAGAGAAGTTTAACCTTGAATACCAAAAAAGGAGAGATTTTGAGGGATATTCTTTTTTTTTTAGTTTTTTTTAATATTTTTTCTTTTTCTTTTTTCTATTTTTTATTTACTTTTTTTAAATTTACATCCAAATAAGTTAGCATCTAGTGCAACAATGATTTCAGGAGTACATTCCTTAATGCCCCTTACCCATTTAGCCCATCCCCCCTCCCAAAACCCCTCCAGCAACCCTCAGTTTGTTCTCCATATTCATGAGTCTCTTCTGTTTTGTCCCCCTCCCTGTTTTTATATTATTTTTGTTTCCCTTCCCTTATGTTCATCTGTTTTGTCTCTTAAAGTCCTCAGATGAGTGAAGTCATATGATTTTTGTCTTTCTCTGACTGACAAATTTCACTTGGCATAATACCCTCCAGTTCCATCCACATAGTTGCAAATGGCAAGATTTCATTCTTTTTGATTGCCGAGTAGTACTCCATTGTGTATATATACCCCATCTTCTTTACCCATTCATCCATTGATGGACATTTGGGCTCTTTCCATACTTTGGCTATTGTTGATAGTGCTGCTATAAACATGGGGGTGCAGGTGTCCCTTCGAAACAGCACACCTGTATCCCTTGGATAAATGCCTAGTAGTGCAATTGCTGGGTCATAGGGTAGTTCTATTTTTAGTTTTTTGAGGAACCTCCATACAGTTTTCCAGAGTGGCTGCACCAGCTTGCATTCCCATTGAGGAATATCCTTGCCTGGCGGTTGCCACTGCTAGATTAGATGCTGAGCTATCCTACTTTTTAGGCTCTTAAGAAACAAGCTTCACAAATTATACCTCCCAACTCCTCCATCTCCATCTCTCTCTCCCTCATTTCCAGGGAGGGTTTAGCTTCAGTCTTGCCCAAAAGGAGAGGAACTACATTACCTACTAACTTTTCTCTTGGCCCAGGTATCCACACAGTACAATCAGGCTTAAATGAAGCCTCAAAACCCACGGATCTGTGCAATTATAGCAAGACAGAGGCTATGAACTTAAAAGCTCATTTCTCTCAAGAAATTTTACATTGTCTCGTTTTCCCACTTTAGCATTGCATTGAGAGAGGTAGGAAGTAAACATTACCCTGCAGGTGACCTGAGGACTCCCAAGGTGTGGCTAGTATCTGAAATGAGGGCAGTCTCATTCAGGACCATGCTCTTTAACTTGGGGAATCTGTGCCAGAATTGAATTTCAGTATACCAGTTGGTGTCAGCATACTTTCAAATTGTTATTACTTTTATAAGCTTCCTTTTATTGCTTAATTGGTATACTTTTCTATTTGTGAAAATTACTTGAGTATCTTGTGGTGCAATGGAACACATCGTAATTTTTTTCCAATAAAATTAATGGAATTGTAAAAAATCTAACAGCTTTTAACTTAGTGGGAGGGTTTTTAGGAACAAATTAAAGTCATTAACAAGGGATAAGATTATTTAGAAAACCCATAATGAAGGACCCAAATGAGAAGCACTCATTGTCATGATTTGCTCCCTTGGTAATAAAGAAGCTAGAATACTCTGAAATCAGATAACAAACACTCCCGACTATGTAGAAAACTTTCAAGGAAATTGTGTTTAAGGAGATTATCTACAAAAAAAGTTCTGTGTATGAATTCATTTTCACAAACCCTTTCCTGTGGTGATTGGCTGAATACGTCATCAGTGCTAGATGTCCACACTTAATCTTCATGAATAGTCATAGAAGTTAATTAGCATCCAAGGAAGAACAGATGCACAATTGTCATCATAAAATGGAATTGTGGGTATGTAAAAAGAGAACACAAGGTAAACCAGACCCAGTCTATGAAATTCAGCTAATGAGATTGCCAAGAAACAGGTTCCATTTCTTATTTTGTGCTTTGATTAATTTGTCTATACCACCATGAATGTTTATCACTTTGTCAACTAGTCCTTTGGTGTGTAATTTCTTTATTATTTAGGAAATAAAACAAAACCTCCTTCAGCATTAATGTAATGAAATCTTATTATTTATAGGTAACTGTTAGGAGTTTTAGTAACCTACATATCTTTGGTTCCCTGGGTGAAGGCTTATTGATTTTTGTAGCGCCTGCTGTTAATGTTTGATGTTTGGTGATGGAGGCTCAGCTAATCTACACAGGGGAGCTGTTTACACGATCAGCGTAATTATTATCGGGTTGTATAATGTGCATGAGGCTACTGGTACTTACATTCTTACAACTTTATTAAACAAAATGGTTCTTTCCTTTCATTGCTACAACATCTGAAACCATAAACACACCTACAGGGATCCTTTTCTGAAACCCAGATGATACAGAGTAAGAGGTTACAAAGTTAGCTCCTGAATTTGGACCTGTCCTAAACTGTGTTCAGAGAAACCAATGAGGCCCTGTATTACTGGGCCCAGAACCATGGTAATATACAAGCAGAAAGTAGGCATGATTTTTCTAAGATTGTCTGAAATAACAAAGATTTAACAATAAAACAGCTGAGTGGCAACCTGCTGCCTGTCCAAGAGAGCTGATCAAGGATATCAAAAGCACTGGTCAGGAGGAGTCACCCAGAGAGAGATGGGATGGTGAGGGTCCGAGGAAAGGAGTCCAGCGAAGTCACCAATGATATACATCCAAAAGTGAAGGCAATGTTGGTCATTTTGGCCCAGAGCACAGCTTCCTTAAATGTGTCCTTTGAACTCTAGGGCTGGAGTCCACTTGATGTCCACACAAACCACTTCCAAGGCCAGCGATGTTTTAGTCCTTGCTCCAAGATCAGTGGTTCTCAAACATACAGGCAGGCAGGGATCTCTTTCTAAGTAGATAGAAAGGTGTCCAGAGCAAAGGGCTAGTATCCAAAATCTATAAAGAGCTCACCAAACTCCACACCGAAAAACAAACAACCCAGTGAAGAAATGGGCAGAAAACATGAATAGACACTTCTCTAAAGAAGACATCCGGATGGCCAACAGGCACATGAAAAGATGCTCAACGTCGCTCCTTATCAGGGAAATACAAATTAAAACCACACTCAGATATCACCTCACGCCAGTCAGAGTGGCCAAAATGAACAAATCAGGAGACTATAGATGCTGGAGAGGATGTGGAGAAACGGGAAACCTCTTGCACTGTTGGTGGGAATGCAAATTGGTGCAGCCACTATGGAAAACAGTGTGGAGGTTCCTCAGAAAATTAAAAATAGACCTACCCTATGACCCAGCAATAGCACTGCTAGGAATTTATCCAAGGGATACAGGAGTACTGATGCATAGGGGCACTTGTACCCCAATGTTTATAGCAGCACTCTCAACAATAGCCAAATTATGGAAAGAGCCTAAATGTCCATCAACTGATGAATGGATAAAGAAATTGTGGTTTATATACACAATGGAGTACTACATGGCAATGAGAAAGAATGAAATATGGCCCTTTGTAGCAACGTGGATGGAACTGGAGAGTGTGATGCTAAGTGAAATAAGCCATACAGAGAAAGACAGATACCATATGTTTTCACTCTTATGTGGATCCTGAGAAACTTAACAGAAACCCATGGGGGAGGGGAAGAAAAAAAAAAAAAAGAGGTCAGAGTAGGAGAGAGCCAAAGCATAAGAGACTCTTAAAAACTGAGAACAAACTGAGGGTTGATAGGGGGTGGGAGGGAGGGGAGGGTGGGTGATGGGTATTGAGGAGGGCACCTTTTGGGATGAGGACTGGGTGTTGTATGGAACCCAATTTGACAATTAATTTCATATATTGGAAAAAAAAAAAAAAAAAAGGTGTCCAGAGGCTAAGGGGACTAATGAGAACAATGGGGGCTGTGAGGGTGGGGGGCAGTGATGAACAGAAAAGGAGGGCACTGTGGTCCTACAGGCCTTCAATACGTCTGTCAGGGAATCCAGCATTTGTTTATAGGAATCAGAAGGTCCAGTCTGGAAGCAGCTCAAGGGATTGGTCACCATTGACATACATAATGGGCTAAATTTAACAAAGGATTTTCAGTAAACACAAAAGTCAGTCCTGGTTTCTTTAAATTGTTTTCTAATTAACCAAATGACTCTAAATTGAGATACCAAATGATAGTTAGCCCATCTAGATTAAGCTTGTCACTTCCAATCTGAATTCTTTTAAAGCTTTGAAAGACAAAGGACACCTAGCACTAGCACAGGTAATAACCTAGTCCAATCTTTGGCTCCTATATAGCTTTGATTCCCGTACACACATATATTCAGTGATATCAACAAACTGCGCCTTTAATTTTCTAAATTAACCCTTGAGAAACACCTAGTAGCTCAGCCTTCTCTTCCTTTTTCCTGTTTTCAACTTCTGTGGATATTAAAGAAATTCAAACACCTTGTTAAGCCCTTCTTAATTATACCACTAGAAGGGCACCTGGGTGGCTCAGTTGGTTGAGGGTACAACTTCAGCTCAGGTCACGATCTTGTGGTCTATGAGTTCGAGCCCCGCGTTGGGCTCTGGACTGATGGCTCAGAGCCTGGAGCCTACCTCCGATTCTGTGTCTCCCTCTCTCTCTGCCCCTCCCCCATTCATGCTCTGTCTCTGTCTCAAAAATAAATAAATGTTAAAAAAAAAATTTAATTATACCACTAGAAGAGCTTTGTTTTGCCCACCTAAAAGTCCAAATCTCTAAGGCGCTAAGGCTTAAGGATAGTTTTCAAAAAGAACTATGTTCTAGGCAGAAGTTATGCAAAGCAGACCATTTTAAAACTGTCAGGGGCATTAGGCATGCACATAGTTGTCCAAGAATATGGTCTCTGGTCTCTCTGTAATGGTAAAAAAAAAAAAAGCGCCCATAAAAAGTAAAGACACACTGATACCCAACCAAATTACAATCGTTACCAAACCTGCTCATTCACTGAATCATTCAACAAATTTTTACTGCATGCCTGCCCTGTGAAATGTGCCATGTCAGGCACTGTCAGGATCTAGAGGGAGTGGAATTAATTCAGAGAAAACCAGAGATGGCTTAAATCATGTCCTATGAGGGACAGTTGAAATAATCACAAATTAACCTAAAATAAAAAGATTCTGGGAGAACATAAGAGCTCCCATGCTGAACTTTTTTTTTCTTGCAGAAAAGAGATTAGACTTGTTTTGCACAGCACCACATAGAATTAATATCAATGGGTGGAAATCAATGGAATCAATCATAGCAAAGCTAAGAAAGAACTTGCCACCACAGCAATCTAAAAATAGAATGAACTGTTTGGGAAGGGGCAGGAGCCTCACTAGCAATATTGGTACTTGGGGCACTATATACTGCAGTAGTGACTGGATTCTCCCCCCTTAAATAAATCTTAAATCTGAATGCTTCAAATCACATCACCCAAAGGCAATCACTGCTAATATGCTGGTATGTTTCCTTCCTTTTTTCCTGTGCATTTTTTAACATATTGAAATCGTACCACATATAATTTCCCACTTTGTATTGAAAATTATTTCTCTAGGCTATTTTGTAAACTAAAATTTACCAAAGCTTTTCATAATTGTTGGGACATTTACAATTTAATGAGAAGAGCAGTTCTGGAGATACTCTACTTGGTTTGAACCTCACTTACTGACTATACTATCTTGGTAAATTTATTCTTTTTGCCTCAGTTGCCTTATTTGCAAAATAGGGATTATACCTCACATTGTATTAAAGCAGCTAATTCCAATAAAGCACTAAGAACAGAGCCTGGCACAAAACATGAACTTGGAAATTTTACCAATTATAGGTAAAAATCTGTAGAGAAAAACTGTGAAAGATTTTGACATGGACCAAAAGTTTGTTGGGTGTCTTTCAAGGAAATTAAAGCTTTTGTCTAGCACAGTCTTGGAGTGAGGGATTCTGAGCCTTTGTGTTCAAGCTATTCCACAACTTTGAAAGTTGTATATAAATTATACTTGCCCATAGACAAGTTCTAATATTGTTTGATGGGTAGTTGACTTCCTCTCATTTAAAAAGCCAGTTTCACATTTTTTTGTAAGTTTATTTCAACACCCACTAGTGATGTTTTGAATTCTTTGAATGTACTGAAACAGTTTACTGGTTTCAGTAATGATTTAAGTAAAATCCTTGATAGGTTCTTTGACAGGTCCCATTTAGATCTAATTTAGTAAGTCAAGGGACTCAAACCTAAAAATACATTCTGTACGCTCCATTGGTTGTTTGGACCTCTCTCATAGGATCTATATTTTGCCATTGACATTATTGAGCTTTTACTAGGTTATTTCTTCAGTTAAAGACCTACTATTAATATATAAGGCACCTATTACGTGCTGTGGTAAATATGGAAATAGTCCCTGCCTTTATGTAATGGTCTCTGGGGAAGAGTATGTAGTGGGCATTGACAGAATTAGCTTTGACATCAAAGAGCCTCAAGTTCTAGTCCAGAATTCATCCCTTTCTTACTTGGGGAGACTTAGGGAAAATTACTTTCCTAAGCCTCAGTTTCCTCAGCTGTGTAATGGGCACGTGCATGAAAAAGTAGTCAGACACTTGAGAAAAATAGCACGCACACAGCACTTCACATATCTAGCACATACATTTAAATCTTAAAACGGTAAGTTATCCAACCTCTAGCAGAGAAGCCAGACTACCTGTTCACACCAAGCCTTCCCACTCACTCCCACCACATACACATGGCTAGGAACGTCTAGGGTATGTTCCCTTAGCCAATGCTAAGTACATGAGCATTTACACAGCGCCACCCCACTAGACTGGAGTTTAGTTCACCCAGGAGTCTCATAATCAAACTCTTCTCACCACCTCATTTGCCTAAATCACTAGATGTAGGAGCCTATCTCATCTTCACCTCAAATTTTTACATTTGCTCAGCTAACACAGGTCCTCATCCACCGTCATTAACACCAGCTCCATTCCATTACCAGAAACTTTCCTACATCTTCAAGCTCTTCTCCCAATATTCTACCTCCTTGATGTTTAACATCTGGCTCTTCCCTAGACATTTGATCTGCAGTAACTGCAGTTTAGCTCATACTTCTAGGCCTCAAAAGTTAGGGGTAGAGATGGATTTCCTATAAAGCTCATGAAAGTTAAGCTTCAGTTGTCCCCAACTTCCATGACCCCCTACAACAGCATGGTTGTCATATTTTGAAAATCAATTAAGATGCTTTTTCCACTCATTTCTAGTCACATTTCCCCTCCTGTGAGATGATCTGTTAACCGGTTAATCAGAAGCACTTAGCTGATCAACCCCTCCTTGTCTTCTAGTATGCCACTATCTAGGTTCTCCTTCAGTCTGCTTTACTCATCTTCCCACCTGTCCCTAGAGTAACCCAGAACAGTCCTCTTCACTTATTCCCTAGATTTTAGGAATTGATCTTTCACTAAAAAAGATCCCAAAATAGTAGCTATTATTCACACTCTGGGGACAACAGAAGCTGTATTACCAGTCCCAAGGTCCCATGGGTTCCAGAGGAATGTGTACAAATAAATGCCTACCTCCTTGGGAGCTCCATATGGATATCTAAGAAGCACTCAACTTACCATGCCCCAAACTTGTTTTTTCAGTCCTTGCCTAGTAGCAACTATAACCTTCCAGTTGCTCAGGCCAAAGCTCTTGGAATCATTCTTTATTTTGTATCCCCCACATCCATTCCTTCAACAAATCCTGTCATCTTCCTCTTCAGAGGCCATTTGTTTGTAGACTACCTCAACCACACTCCCTTTTATCCTAGCCCTAGCTAAGATCCTTGCCTAAACTATTCCAACAGACAGGCTTCCCTCCTTCCACCCTTGCCCCACTTAAGTATTTTGCTCACAAGACCCATTCGGTGAACTTTTAAACACTGGTCCCTTCCACATACAAATATTTGAGAAACTTACAAACTTTTATCCACGAATTACTCCAAGAGCTAAGACTGCCACCTCTCCACCTCCAGGAAATTCCTAGAACAGGGGGTTTCCTCAAAAACATATTTCAACACTTTTACTTCTACTGCCCTAGCTCACTATAGCAAATCAATTACTTCTGAGACAGTTGCCCACGTTACATGTTGAATGCTCCTACATATAGAAGCCGCTTTATGTAACAAAAAGTTTTCTGAAGTGTAAAAACAACACTGGCATTTCTTCCCAGATTTCAGCATGGGTACTTTTACATAACTGAGGGAAATTAAGCCACATATTTTGAAGATGAACACATTGAGATACATTTTAAAATAGGGCATTTTAAATAGCACACTTTAGAAAGACTTCTATAATCAATTGACCATTCCATTCACATTAAAACACTCATAATTGAAGTATTTTTATTTTATGTACAATGAGTTGGCATTAAGATAGGTTATCTTGGATATCTTCAGTTAAGGTAGTGATCTTGGATGACCCATTCAAGGAAGTTCACTTAATCCAACTGAAAAAAAAAAAAAAGGAAATTAATTCAAAATGTTTAAGTATCCTATTTTATTCTCACAAACACCAGCTCATTTTAGAAAAATGAGGTTTAAGCTGGATATGACCCACCCAAACTAGTTACCAAGATCGCAGGATTTACTGAATGCCCACAAGCCGTTCCACAAACCACAACAATTATATATTTTAGACTGTAAACTTCAGTATTGGTATTCTCACTTCTTCCCTCAGTTTCCCACTAGGAAAATACTAATACATAAAATGATCTTTACCAAAACCTCTCGATGGTTATTAAGTAGGGAACTAATTACACAGCTAACGTTTTGGCACTGTGTGCCAGAAACTACTGTAGGAGGCATTCATACACTCATTTAATCTTAACCTGAGAAACTGAAGACACTAAGTTAGCTTCAAGGTCTGAGTCCATTCTCATCAGGGACACACTCACCACCTCCCACTAAGTAAGACATACAAACTTCCACACTGTAACAGCAAGCATATACTTGCTCTTTGGTCAAAATTAAAAGTCTAAGCTTAAGATACTTTGGGCCTGCCAGAGATCACACATTAATGCCAATGACTGTTAACATATCCCAGAGACAATGAAGTAGTTTTCCCCATGGGAGGGGAGGGGGACACTAGCACGAAGAATCAAGACAGCTCCATATAAACATTTACAAATTTTGCAACAACCTTGCCGTTTTTCTCAGGCAGACACTGAACTTCAAGACCTTGGACCAATGTCATAGGACTATTAGAAAGCAGCCTTCTGTCTGAATCCTAACAAAATTTATCTGGCCCCAATCCTCAAGCTCATTCCAGTACATGATACTATTCAACATTTCAGGGCAGGAGGCAACACATGCATTTTGCTGGAAAAAAAATGTCTGGGTAAGACTAGAGAGATCTAAAACGAAAGAGAACTAAAACCACTTTCAGTGGTTTCTGAAAAAGCAAGTAATTTCATCCACTATAATGCATGGCACCTAAAACTGGCAGACACTGGTCAATCGGAGTCAGCCCATTTATAAAGTCTACGTGGTCCTATCCCATTGACCTAACTACTACAACTATTTTAGCAGGGTCATCCGTCACCAAAAAAAGGCCGGCTCACAGCCAAGACAAAGAGGAAAACGGTGTTGATCGCAAGCTCACTGTAAGGAAATACGTGAACGTTCTCCGCTCACAAAACACGAGTATGGCATCCGCGGCCGCGTACCTTAATGAAGCCTATATCCTTCGCGTATTGACGGAAACACTGGCGGCACATGTTGAGGCCGTATTTCCGGATCAGACCGTGCCGGTTTGAGCAGACGCGGCTGTAAGAAAAGAGATGGCGCTACTGGAGGCCACAAAAATAAAAGGATTCCGTACTCTGGGGCCACCACCCGCACCGCCCGTCTTCCCCGACCCGTCAGAGGCCCGTAATGGCGGCAGGCACAGCTCTAGAGTCGATCTGCCCTCACGCGCCGCCTGCAGGCTCCTCTACATTAGAGTTCTGGCCGCGTCACATGCCAGCGCAACCCTTCCTAACATCACATTCTGTTTCTCACCAAGAACGAGAACCCTGGCCAAATTTCCTCGGATGGCTCCAGTAGAGCTGCTGGTGACCCATCTTGCTCTCCCGGACGCAACGAGGCAAAAGGAAAGAGCTCGCAAACGCATGCGCTCTTCAAATGTTTGAGACAGTTTACCCAGAATGCAGTGCTGACAAATGACGCGAATGCTATGCGGCCACGCTGTTAACAGAAAGGTCTTGGAAACAATCCAAGCCCGGCACAGCTGATGACGTCACCACACCGCAACCTCTAGTATCATTTTGCTCTGCCTCCGAGCGCCGGGCGCGGTGGCGCGCGCCTGTAGTCCCAGCTACTCGGGAGGCTGAGGCAGGAGGATCGCTTGAGCCCAGGAGTTCTGGGCTGTAGTGCGCTATGCCGATCGGGTGTCCGCACTAAGTTCGGCATCAATATGGTGACCTCCCGGGAGCGGGGGACCACCAGGTTGCCTAAGGAGGGGTGAACCGGCCCAGGTCGGAAACGGAGCAGGTCAAAACTCCCGTGCTGATCAGTAGTGGGATCGCGCCTGTGAATAGCCACTGCACTCCAGCCTGGGCAACATAGCGAGACCCCGTCTCTTTTGAGGCCCCTAAGGAATGAGTTTTAAACTCTTAAAAATATGGACAATTTCATAATCTAAACATCTTTTCACCGCCCGAGCCAGTTACATCTCTAAAATTAAAATTTTACCCTTGGAAACACGATATTTGCCTCAACTCAGCACTGACACCTGCTGGGACAAATTAATAAAATAACAAAGTCAGCTGTAATAATTAAGAGTCAACAGTAGGAGTTTCTGTTTTGTTGGACAGAATACGTTTTCAAAGCGATTTGTTATTTTTTAATTGACACACCCTAGTTTTTTAATGGACACATCTACACCAGCTCAGAAAAATGATGAAAGGCTTGGTGTGTTTGATATTTAAATGTAGTTAAATTTAAAGTGAGAAGTAAATGCACAATGTATGTTACTTTGACCAGATGATTTGGTTACAACTACAAAAAAAAAAAAAATGCCCTCTGAAAATCTGCTGGAAGATGTCTAAATTCCACAGGGACATTTATAATGTCTCTAGATAAAACTTAACTGTATATGGCTCTGAAAGCTTTGATTTATAAAATGTACCACAGGGTGAAATAATCTGACAACATTTTACACATGAACTTTTATACTGAAAGTGAAAAATACAATGCTTCTCCAAGGCATGGTATGTCAAGATTCTGGTAGGGCACCCCTCCCACCCATTAAATTAGGTACTTTGGTACATGATGAAGGAAGAGACAAATCCAAAATTTAAAAACCAGATGTGACTTGATTCCTGCCCTTAAAACTTGCAGATGTAGGGAGGAAAACAGGATGATCTCAAAGAGCCCTTCCTTACATTTTCAGATGGTGTGACTCAGTGACCTGTGTACAACTAAGTAAGCAGAACTTTCTGTATCCAATGGTGGGTATGCTTGTGGTGTACAAGAGGAGCAAAGAAGAGAGAAATTAATTCTAGCTTGAGGTATATTTAAGAGGCCTTTGATGTAAGCCTTGAAGAGTGGGATTTATACAGGCAGCACTAGATGGAAGGGAATGCCTAGTGAGAAGAAGAGTTTGAGCCAAAGAATGGAGTTGGGGAAGGTGAACAACCTTGTGTAACTGGAGTTGAGGATGCACAAAAAAACTAGTGATAGGTAACATAGAAAAGGTATTTTGTCATAAAGCCTGATTGAAAAGGGCCCAATGTCAAACTTCTATGATTTTCCTAGAGTTTATATCAATCACTGATGTGTAGTTTCCAAAATCACGGGCTTCTCGAAAATTAATCAAACATTGCCCCAACTATAGCTTTCCCAGACATTTCCTAGCTGGTCTACATAATTTTTAAATGATTAAAATGCTTCAGAGATCAATTCCATAAATATTCAACACTTTGGTATAGAATCCTTTGGGCCTAAAGAAGTGTGAACTCATTTAAAAGCAAAAAGGAAAGGATAAATAAGCAAGAAACAATTAGTTACACTTGAACAGTCTGCTATACTATCTTGATATTCAAGTAGTTCTTAATGTTGAAGCCGGTGCTCACTGGCCACTCCAAAAATCATAGAGCCCACAAGAATTATGCTAAATCTACCCTGCCTGAGCTCTACAAATGGCATGACAAAGCCTGTATGACAGCACAACAATTTATAACATGGCTTACTGAATATTTTAAGCCCACAATTGAGACCTCTGCTTAGAAAAAAGGATTCCTTTCAAAACATGACTGCTCATTGACAATGCCCCTGTTCATCCAAGAGCTCTGATGGAGATGTACAATGAGATTAATAGTTGTTTTCATGGCTGATAACACAGCATTCATCCTGCAGCCCGTGGATCAAGGAATCATTCCAAATTTCAAGTCGTTTTATTTAAGAAATCCATTTTGTAAGGTATGGCTACCATACATAATGATTCCTCTATTGGATCTGGGGAAAGTGAATTGAAACCTCTTGGAAAGATTCGCCATTCTAGATGCCATTAAGAACATTTGTGATTTATGGGAAGAGGTCAAAATATCAACATGAACAGGAGTTTGGAAGAAGTTGATTCCAACCTTCATGGATGATTTTGAGGGTCCAAGACGTGAGTGGAGGATGTTACTGCAGATGTGCTTGAAGTAACAAGAGAGCTAGAATTAGAAGTGGAGCCTGAATATGGGACTGAATTGCTGCAATCTCATGAGAAAACTTGAAGAGATGAGGAATTGCTTCTTATAGATGAGCAAAGAAAGTGGTTCCTTAGGATGGAATCTACTCCTATTAGAAATGCTGTGAAGAAACAAAACAAGAGAATATATGGCAAAGGGAGGGGGTAGAGAAGAGAGGGAAATAAACCACAAGAGACTCTTAATGATAGAAAACAAACTATAGATTGATGGAGGGAGGTGGGCGGGAGATGGGCTAGATATGTGTTGGATATTAAGGAGGGCACTTTTGATGAGCACTGGGTGTTGTATGTAAATGATGAGTCACTTAAACCAATATTGCACTATATGTTAAGCAAAATTTAAATTTAAAAAAATTTTTAAACGATACTGTGAAGATTGTGTAAATGACAACAAAGGATTTAGAATGTTATATAACCTAAGTTAATAAAGCAGCAGGAGGGTTTGAGAGGATTGACTCCAGTTTTGGAAGAAGTTCTACCGTAAGACTCTATCAAACGGTATCACATGCCACAGAGAAATTTTTCATGAAAAAAAGAATCAAATGATGTGGTAGATTTCACTGTGGTCTTATTTTAAAAAATTGCCACAGTCACCCCAACCTTTAGCAGCCACCAACCATCCTGATCAGTCAGCAACCACCAACACTGAGGTAAAAACTTCCAAAAGCAAGTGTCCCTGAGTGGCTCAGTCTGTTAAGTGCCTGACCTTGGCTTGGGTTATGATCTCACAGTTTGTGGGTTTGAGCCCTGCATCAGGCTCTGTGCTGACAACTTGGAGCCTGCTTTGGAGTCTGTGTCTCCTTCTCTCTCTGCCCCTCCCCCAATTGTGCTCTGTCTGTCAAAAATAAATAAATGTAAAAAAAGAAATTTTTTTAAAAAGGAACTTCCAAAAGCAAAAAGATTACGACTCACTGAAAGCTCAGGTGATGGGTAGCAGTTTTTCTTTGCTATAAAGTATTTTTTTAATTATGTACATTTTTTGGACATAATGCCATTGCACACTTAATAGACTACAGGATAGTGTAAACATGACTTTTATATGCACTGGGAAACCAACAAATTCCTTTGACTCTCTTTATTGTGGTATTTGCTTTATGTCAGTGCTCTGGAACTTAACCCTCAATATTAACAAGGACTACCTCTACCTGTTTCCCCACAATCTTCCTACAATGTGTATTAGCAAACTTCTTTATGTTTGTCCTTCTGCTAGCCTAAAAATGGTAAGTATTGCTTCAGTCTGAATTTTGATGAGGCAGAGCATGTTTTCCTATGTTTATAAGCCAGCCATGTGTATTTGGGAATTTCTCCTTTGAGCCCACAGGCCACTTTCTTAAAGTATTGCTGATCTGTAGTTTATATATTAGTAAAGCTTATGCAGAAGAAAATGAGCACTTTGACCTTTGTATTAGTTGCAAAGTTATTTTATATTGACCATAACCCCAGATTCTTAGTAATTACTTTGTTTCCGGTATATCCTTCCATGCAGAACATTTACATTTTATGTATTAAAATTTGTCAACTTGGGGTTATGTGGGTGGCTCAGTCAGTTGAGTGTCTGACTTCGGCTGAGGTCATGATCTTGTGGTTTGTGAAAGCCCACGTCGGGCTCTGTGCTGACAGCTCAGACGTGAAGCCTGTTTCAGATTCTGTGTCTCCCTCTCTCTGCCCCTCTCCCTTTCAGGCTCTGTCTCTGTCTCTCAAAAATAAATAAACATTAAAAAAACTGTTTTAATTTGTCATCTTGTTACATTACTTTTTTAGGTAGTGTCAAAATTCTAAAAAACTTCTGTGTTTTCATGTAGCACTTTTACATTTTCAGTGTTTAAGTCTTGGATCCACCTAAAATTTATTTCACTGTTCTCTAGGAGTGAAAGAGAAAGCAAGCTTCCTTCCCTTGCAAATGGCTACTTCCTTTCTCCAACACAAACAATGGTAATTGAATGCACATTAGTCTGTGAGCTTGCTCTATTTTAGCACAATGCCAGCTCTCATAAATATTTGTTACGTGAATAAGTGAATAGCATATATTCATTTACATATTCATTCTTTCTACAAATATGCACTGAGTACTTACTATTATGTGAACACTATGCTAGGTCTTGCATGTAACAGTAATGACTCAGAACCCAAGGAGCTTGTAGTCTAGAGGTGAGGATAGGCATTAAATAAGTAATCATATAGCAATATTTTGGACAAGATAATCTAAGATTCTTCTTGAACTGAACACCCAGAAGTGCTAGATGAAATATCACGTATTCCAAAATGCTGAGTTGAGCTTCCAGGAATCCCAAAGAGCTGGTGCTAAGCAGGAACTGAAAACCACAGAAACTGCCCTGGGGAGATTTGTCCAGCTAAGTAATAGGGACTAGATTCCAAAGGGAACAATAAACAAGCCTTTGCAGAACTGTACTTAATTAAATTGCAAAGAGTGGAAATCCATGAAGGTTTGCGGGGAGAATTAAGTACAGGATAGGCGACAAGTCCTAGCACTAACACTCTAGAGGTAGTGAGCAAATCCCTTTACTCTTTTCAGCCTCTATTCCTTTTATGTAAAATAAGAGAATTGAATTAGAATATGTGTAAAGTATGTCTCAGCTGTAAAAGTTTAGGATTCTGTGATAGGAGACCCCCTAAAATAATTTAATTTGGCAGTAGTGTAGATGGTGGATTATTGCATTAGCCTTTCAACTGATCCCTCTAGGCTTGCTCTACCTCCTAAGTAGTCTCTTTAGTGACCACAGTAACCTTTTCTAAACGGTGTGAATTTTATCCCCTGTTGAAAATGTTCAAGTTTCCCAGAACCTTCAGGCTAAAGTTCAAAGGCCTTGGTTTAGCAAACAAATTCTTTTCATCATTTGGCTACTTTATACTCCTCTAATGTCTTACATGTATCCAATTGTGGTACAATTGTTGGTTTGCTTGTCTCTCCTAAACACTGTAAAATCATCTCTGCCTTCTAAACATCTAACATAGGTACTGGCATACAGCAAGAACACCATAAATATTAAATAAAGGAATACATTTTGAAGACAGAAGACCTGGTAAGTTTAGGAATATCTCTGGAGGGAAGTAATGCAGCTTTCAACTGACATGGTACCACTAACAAGGGAAAAATGGATAGTAATTAGGAAATCATAGTGGAAACACAACTTATAAGATGTAATTACAGAGCATCAACAGGGACAAGGTAGCACTATACAGGTCTAATGCTTAAGTGTATATTTGTTAACTATTTAGCTTTATTTAATTTAGTTGAAGTTTATGGTTAAAAAACCAACTCGAAGATCTGGTCCCAATGTGCCAGGACAGCCAAGTCTACACTGTCCACAGATGGTGACCTCACTGTTTAATAGTATGATACGACTATGACTTACCAGTTTGAACCTAAATGAGCCATAAACCTAAGGGAGTAAAGTTTACTACGGGTACAAATGAAGGGGAAAGTCCGAGATTCAATTAATTAACTGTTGAATGCTTGTTATGCACTGGAAACTCAGTGAAATAAAAGAAATGAAACGTAAGTTTAAGTGCAATTGAATTTTCAGACTCCAAAAAAGGAGAGCAAGATGTTAGAGACAGCCAGTGGAAACTGAACAGGGTTTTGAAAGATTAATAGGGTTAATTAGTATGAACAAAACAAAAAGGAGAGAATGAGTGTAGTATGTAGGCCAGGCAGAAAAGGAATCAATTTCACAGAAGAAAATCGATCTAGATGTTATTTCTCTGATTCCTTTTGTCAAAAACTGTAGCCCACTTTAAAATGCCTTGTATTTCCATGTTCAGTCAGTCTGCAATTCAAACTAGCTTGAGCTAATTAAAGGTAGAGGAGGTCAACAGGCAGATTCTATTTGTATGGTGGTAAAGACAGAAGTGTGGATGGGTAATCAAAGAATCTTTTCTATTTTTTTTTAAGACTTTAAGTAATCTCTACACCCAACATAGAGTTCAAACTTACAACGCTGAGATCAAGAGTCACTCGCTCCACGAACTGAGCCAGCCAGGCACCCCTAAAGAATATTTTGCTTGGTAAACAGTCCAAAAAGACCAAAATAAACACCAGATCCAAGTATTTCAGCTATTAAAAATGAGGGAACTAAGGTGAAGATGTTGGGGGGAGGTGGAGGTGGGAGTTAAGATCCCAAAAACTGATATATGTTTATTTTACTTTCAAGCCACTATTATTTTATGTAATCTTATTTAATAAGATAATCTTATTTAAATATTTAGGGAAGCACACGCCATATTTGAGAATCTGGCAATTAGGAAGATACGTTTTTGGCAATACAAACCATTGTCCTATTCTGAAATCACCTTGGAACTGTTAAGTAACTTTCATATATTTAGATTATTTAACATTTACTGAATTCACTGAATCCGTGTTTCAACAACCCAGGTAACACCAAATAGAGGGTTGAGGCTTTGTTGTTGTAGTCTTGTTTTTTGTACATTTCTATTCTAATCAAAATTACATTGGTTTATACATGTAAGATTTCCCCACCTCCCAACTGTTCTTGGAAGTTGAGTATATTTATCGTACGTGTAATGCTTTAGGCTGGCATTTTATTATTTTCTTCTATATTATTATCCACTCAAAGAACAAAAGTGGGTAATTCTTGAAGTCTGTCTTTGAAAACTCTAAGGTGTGTTTGGCTTATTGTATGTTTTCACTGGCCACATGATTAACTGTTGCTAAATGAGGAGCCGTGTTTTCATGCTCTCCATTCAAAAATACTAAATAGAAAAAAAAAAAGAAACGTAATGTTTTATTCATTACTAATTTTTAGGAACCAGTTACGTTTTTCAGAATGAGAATCAACAGATAACACTTCAGGTTCAACACCTTGTAAACAGGGACTCACACCCAATTAAGGATAAATCATTATATTGTCATAATTGAATTGAAAAATCGGTATTTCTGTAAGCCATTTCACATTTACAAAAGTACCGCTCAAACAAAATGAAATGTTTGATAAAAGCCTGGGATTAGGATGAGGCGAGAGAGGCGTCGAGGGCACAAAATTTAAGGAGAAAGGACTGTGCTCTCAGGGAAGCACACGCCATTTTTGAGAGCGCCTCCTTAAATAAGATGTGCGCCCCGGGCGCCTCCCTCCACCAAGAAATGTAGAGCCGGAGGTGCTTATAGGGTCTGGATAGTCTCTCCCAGTGTCAGATGTTAAACCAGTCACTCTATCCAACCTAATAGCGGTTACAAAGCGGGAACCTGTTCAACAGAAATTGCCAAGTCAAATATTGTCCTATCAAATTCCGTTCTGACGTGGCAGGTGTTGCCTCGGGGGGGGGGGGGGAGCCACCCAAACCAAAACAAACACCAGCCCATCAGCACCGGGACATGCTGGCCCCGGCTGGCATTGGGCAACTCCCCAGTTCCGAAGCTATATAAGTAAGCGGACTTTCCCTTTAACACAGGAATACCGGTTTAGCGACCCAACAGGTGCAGGAAACGCGTTAAGTTGAACCGCGGAAAACAGAGCTCCGCCCCCAACAATAACCACCTGTGCCTCCAGCCGCAAGCGTTCCCGGGAAAGGACGTGGCGGCCTCGCCAGTCGCCGGCTCGGGAGATGCGAGCCAAGTCCTCAAGGGGCCGGTATCCGCGCTCCACCGACCCGCAACGACAGTGAGGACTCGGCCCTGCAAGTGAAAGGGGAGGCCGTCCTCCCCGCAGACCCATAGAGCCACTGTACTGAGAAAACCCGAGCTCTTGGCACTCCGAGCAGGCAGGCATATCCGGGGACAGCCCGCATGCTCGAGGACCCCGGCGGCGGCGCTGCGCGGCGGGAAGGGGGCACTTTCAAAGCCGAGTTGTGGAGCTCTTGCCGCGGCTGGCTCAAAATGAAGCTGCACTGCGAGGTCGAGGTAGTCAGTCGGCACTTGCCGGCTTTGGGAATGAGGAACCGGGGCAAGGGCATCCGGGCAGTGTTGAGCCTCTGTCAGCAGACGCCCGGGAGTCGGCCGCGGCCTCGGGCTGGAGGCGAGCGAGGCGGCCCGCTCCCTACCTGCCTGGTCATCTGCACCCTGAGGGACAAGCGCGGGACCCGCTATGAGGTGCGTGGACCGAACAGACCCTGCCTCGGGAGTCAGCCCCGAGCTCTTCCCCTTCGAGCCTCGCGCGTTCCAGAGGCTGGAGCCTGTCTGTGGGGTACCAGCGCCCCATCACCACCCCCAGTCCTGGGCGTCTCCCTGTGGACCCGAAAGAGGAAAGCTTTTGAGAGCGCATCTTCTTATTTTTCTTTCCCGTTCCTTTGGTTTCAAATTGACAGCGTTTCTGTTTAGCAGTAGGTGGCATCCCTGCTGTCTTAAAGCCTCTGGAAATTTGGCCTGCATGAAACTAAACTTTAAATGGATTAGCAATCCACTTTGGGGGAACAGTAAAATAATTGCACTTTTGTTCAATAAATTGTTTTCTCCCATGGTATATTCGCTAGCTTTTTTTTTTTTTTTAAGGCTTTAAGTGATGAAGGATAGTATCCAGGATCGCTAGACCAGATTAGTACAGTAGTAAAGCAGTAGTGCTTTGGGTTGCATCTTGATATTTATACTAATGTTATTGCTCACTGCATCTTTCTTTTCCTTTCCTTTTCCTTCCTTCCTTCAAATGTTTTATTTCCTACGACTTGATTTTCTAAGACCAGGGCTTTTTCTCATCTGTCTAGCAGTAGTAAACTCTAGAAGCTGTTGAAAGTTGAAATAGAATTTCCAAAGCACAGGTCTTATAAAATCCTTTTTCCCTCATTTCACCAGGTACTATGTTATTTTGTCAGAATGACTGGAATACCCTTGTGTCTACTGTAAATAAAGTCGAGGGGGCAACTCATCTCCCACCCCTGTATCTGACTCTTCACTGGGCTTTATACAGTTTCTAGGATTATTTCCCTTAGTGTTGTATTCCACAGTGTATACTCAAAGGTTGAGGAAAGGGGGCATTACCATCTCATTCAGAGACACTTAACATTTGATATAAGCAGTTGAAAGTGTAATTTCCCCCCTTCGTGGAATCAACTCCTATAAAATTTTCAACTTGAAAGGACTTTAGCAATCACCCAACATTCTATAGGTTAGAAAACTGTAAGGTGACAAACAAGCTCATAGCAAGAATTGGGTCTCCCTTTTTTTTTCTTCCATTGTCTTCCCCAAACCCTCTTTCATGGTCAGTTCAGGTTCTATTTTAAGTCTGTAATGATCGCCCTTAAAACGTCTGCATTAATAATTGCAGGTGGTAACCCTAATCAGAATTTTATTGTGAACATTGAGTTGAAGACTTGATTTGGTCACTGTCCTTCCAACACTAGAAAGGAAATAGAAACCAGTGCTTACATTACAAGGTGGACTATGTAAGTGCTATAATAAAGGTAGAAGTAGAGCAGAATCAAAAAACGAAATGAATTCTGATTATAGGGGCTTGAGAAAGTTTTGTAGAAGAGGTGGTGCCACAGGGTTTGGGACATAGTAGGTGCCCAATAAACATTTCTTGGATGAATTAAAGTGGTGTTGGTCCTGGGCCTTGAAGACTAGGTATTAGTGCTAAGTGTGGGAAGTACCTTGGGGATCTTTGTTACACCAACTTTTCTGCCCCATGATGCAGCTGCTGCCTATCTCACTGTGATTTGCAAATCTGTATCTTTAGCTAGTCCTCTCCCTTAACTTGCAACTTGAATCTTAGCTGGAAATCTTCACTTGGATGTGTTGTAGCATTTCAAACTCAAAATATCTAAAAGTTAATTTTCTTTGCCACCCCGAAACCTACTTTTCTGATCATGTTCTGCAACTCATTAAATATTCTGCTCTATCCAGAAACCTTAAGGTTTTTGCATCCCCATGTAATATATTTTTGAATCCTTAAAATTCTACCTCCTAGGACCCTTTCAGATTTTCATACCTCTTTCCATCCCAGCTGCAGTCTAAACCACCAGAATCCCTTGTCTGGCAAGTCTCTTAAAAGATGCATCCCCACATGTAATACATTATTGAATCCTTACAATTCTACTTCCTAGGATCCTTTCAGATTTTCATACCTCCTTCCATCCCAGCTGCAGTAGAAACCACCAGAATCCCTTGTCTGGCTAGGTCTCTTAAAAGATATCCCTATGTCTCTACCAACCTCATCCCATTCTCCCCTCTCCCAAAGTTCATTCTTACACTGTGGTTAAAGGGAACTTCCTAAATCCCAGATCTAGGATGCCTGGGTGGCCCAGTAGGTTAAGCATCCAACTCTTGATTTTGGCTCAGGGTATGATCTCATGGTTTGTGAGACCAACCCCCACCAAGCTGATAGCACAGAGCCAGCTTGGGATTTCCCCCCACCCCTCTCTCTCAAAGTAAATATATATATATTTTTTAATGTATGTGTAACTATGTTCCCAGCTTCAAGTCACTCAGTAGATATCATTTTCAGAATAAAATCCAAAATTCTTGACATGGTCTGCAAAATCTTTCACCATGCAATCCCTGTTTGCCTTTCCTGACTCACCTGCCTCTTTTTCCTGGATCCTTCAGCCATACTTCTTTCACCTCCTTGGAGCTGCCAAGCCCTCTTGCCTTGAAGGCTTTGCACACATTTTTCCTTATTGGTATGCTACTCTCTCTCTCTTCTCCCACTATCTTCATTTGCCCGACATCTCCTAATCCTTCAGTTCTCGTCTTTAAGGTCACTTTCATATTCCTTTGGTACATAAGATCTTAGAGCAGTCTATACTTCCCTTATCTTTTTTTTTAATTTTTTTTTATTTTTATTTTTTTTTTAATTTAAAAAAAAAATTTTTTTTTCAACATTTATTTATTTTGGGGACAGAGAGAGACAGAGCATGAACAGGGGAGGGGCAGAGAGAGAGGGAGACACAGAATCGGAAACAGGCTCCAGGCTCTGAGCCATCAGCCCAGAGCCTGACGCGGGGCTCGAACTCACGGACCGCGAGATCGTGACCTGGCTGAAGTCGGACGCTTAACCGACTGCGCCACCCAGGCGCCCCTATACTTCCCTTATCTTAATATTTGTTATGCTTGTAACTACCTACTTAATAATTGTCTCTCATTAGACTGACAACTTTATAAACATAATTACTATGTTGGTCTTATTCAAAACTATTGTTTCAAGCCTCCTATCATAGTACATGGTACAGAGTGGCTTCTCATTACATTATTGTTGAAGTCTAAAACAGAAACATCAGTCATTAAAAATTTTTGAGCACCTATTATGTGTCAGTCACTGTTGTAGCTCCGTGGATACAATAGTGAACAAAGGAGACATGATTCCTGCTTTCATGGTGTTTATAGTCTTGTGGGAGGTGTGTCCACCTAAGACTAATGGACTGAAGTTAAGAAGGCAAGTAACTACTATTGACAACTTCTACAGCCACATAGTTAGAATGGGAGAAGAGGAGTATTCTCCCAAATGGGAGTCACAGGAAAGAGTTACTGGACTGATCTAACAGCAATATCTACCAGAAGCTGGATAAGAAATGTAGCTACCCAAATGCTAAAAAAGCCCACAAATAAAAACTAAAACTTAAAACAACAAAACATGCAGACTTAAGGAGTAAAAGCCTGGGAAAGTGACTGGCATATTCTAATTGTAATAAATATTACTGAATAACAATACCAGATTTTGTCCTTTTTTCTCATTGGTTTTAAGCAGCTAAAGGAGAACATTGAGCAATTCTTCACCAAATTTATGGATGAGGGGAAAGCTACTGTTCGGTTAAAGGAGCCTCCTGTGGATATCTGTTTAAGTAAGGTATGGTATTACAAACACGATTAAAGGGGCAACTGGGCAGCTCAGTTAAGCATCTGACTCTTGATTTCGGTTCAGTCTTGATCTCACGGTTTGTGAGTTTGAGCCCCTGATTGGGCTCTGTGCTGAAAGTGAAGAGGCTACTTGGGATTCTGTCTCCCTCTCTCTCTGTCCCTCCCCTAATTGCTCTCTATCTCTCTCTAAATAAATAAATGTAAATATGTATAAATAATAAATGAAAAAAAACTTAAAAGATTGTTTAAAAAACATAGCAATTAGGTTGGTTGGCTGTATTTCCTTTAAAGAAGAGACTATTTGAGGATCCTCAATATCCCACACAACTGAATAGGGATGTACACTTGGCAGGTGTGTTTGAAGAAGCTGTGGCAGGTCTGTGGTGGAATTCAAAAACTCACCAGACACATACACAGTTTCTCTGGTATGCTGGCATGGCTCTAACAGTGTAGAGTCAGCCTGCTAAGGCGACAGGATTAGGAGGAAGGAAAATGGCTTACTTCCGTGCTCCAGATGGACCCTTAGGGTGTTCCTAGAATAGAATTCTATAAAGCCAGTGGCACACGGCTACATTTGCCAGCAAAGTCACCCATTACAGATCAAATTTGGTGTAAAAAAAAAAAAATGCAATTAGAACCATTCGAGGGGTATTTTTTTTTTTAATGTTTATTTATTTTGAGAGAGACAAACAATCTGAAGCAGGCTCTTTGCTGTCAGTGCAGAGCATGAGGTGGGGCTCGAACTCAAAACCATGAGACTGTGACCTGAGCCAGTCAGACGCACAACTGACTAAGCCATTCAGGCCCCTCCATTCTGGGGGTATTTTATTTATTATAATTTTTAAAAATACTTAAACCATTAAAATAAAACTTTACTGTGCCCTATCCCCTTTTCCTCTCCCCACCCCCTCACAGAGAGTAGAAGCAATGTCTTATTCAGCCTTTCATTATCCTTAATCCAAAGCAAAGTGGTTTGTAAACAATAGAGTTTAATGACTATTTAAGGTATTTGTATTGAATGGAAACATTTTGTTCTACTTCCTCCTGTTCTTATAGTTTTTCATTTTCTCTTGATATTCAGCTTCTCCTACTAACTTTTCCTTCTACCTAAAAAAAGCTGAGGTCTAACCAATCAAAATAGAATAGACGAATTTCCCAAAGACAAGGTTAAATCCATTGCCTCCACATACTGTCTTTTGACCTTTGTTTTCAGTGGTTTATCAAAACTGTCTCAGAGATCACTGGTCTCCTTCCTTTTTTTCAATCACATTGCCATTATTTTGAGGTCTGTAGATTTCGACACTGATGACCACTCCCTTAATAAAACTTTCCTTTCTTGGCATCTGGCAGGACACTATCCTGGTTTACTCTTGGTTTTCTTAGCCACTCCTTTGTCTCCTATCTCTGGCATCTTTTTTTTCTATCCCCAATTAAAGGCTTTATTCTAATCTTCTGCCTATTCTTTTTAAAAAAATTTTTTTTTTCAACGTTTATTTATTTTTGGGACAGAGAGAGACAGAGCATGAACAGGGGAGGGGCAGAGAGGGAGGGAGGCACAGAATCGGAAACAGGCTCCAGGCTCTGAGCCACCAGCCCAGAGCCCGACGCGGGGCTCGAACTCACGGACCGCGAGATCGTGACCTGGCTGAAGTCGGACGCTTAACCGACTGCGCCACCCAGGCGCCCCTCTTCTGCCTATTCTTTACCATACCTGCTTTCCATTCTCGTAACTCAGTCTTTATTTATATAAACTCCCAAATCTTTAAGCTGGTACCCTGTACCAGACCTACTTGACCCAGGTCTCCAGACTTCACTCACACTACTTCACTGTGTATATTGCTGCTGAAATAATATTTAGCTTTTCTCATGTAATTCTCCTGTTCCAAGTTCTTAAAAGATTTCCACAGCCTGATCATTCCATCCTCCTCATCATGGTATCAGGTTCATCTATACCATCTCCACACTGCATTTCTAGTCTTTTACACCTCTACAAAGCTCCCACATTCCAACTAAATAGGATCACGTACTATTCCTCAAACTTGCTGCAAGTTACCAGTCCTTCACATGTAAACTTTAGGAAACTTCTGAAATGTCCTGCAAGCATTAGATATTTCTGTTGAGAACTTAGTTCCCATACCACTTTAATAGTGATTTTTCTGTCCAGCTGGAAGCAATCTGTCTTGCTCTTGATGTTTTCCAGCACTTCTTACAGTGCCATTTGGCCCTGCTTTTGAGAGGACCATTGCTTTTCATAATTCCAAGTCTTTGTGAATGGCAGCCTTGGGTATTTTGCAGTGCACAGCACCATCTCAATCTATGTCAGAGGCACTGGAGATTTGCCTCAGTTCATGATAAACCCAAGTCTTAAGTGGAATCTTTTCATGTATTCCTGTCTTATTTTATACTCTTTTGATTCCCCTTTGAATGGTTTAAATTTAGAGTATGTCTCTCAACATATTTTTTCAAAAACTTTCAGATTTTTTTGTGTCTATATTGAAATTTATCAAAATAGTAAAAAATTTATTTTTACAGCCATTTTCAAGAAATGAGTTCATCATTTGCATGTATAACTTTATAGAATTTGTTATAGGGTAAATTAGCATGCATGTATTATCTAAAATGGAATTTATAATTGTACAACTTATTTTTATTTATTCAGGCCAATTCCAGCAGCTTAAAGAGTTTCCTGTCAGCTGTGAGACTCGCTCACAGAGGTTGTAATATTGAGGTACCACTTTCAACCTTCACACCAGTGAAGACTTCAGAATTTGAAAAATTTAAAACTAAAATGGTTATCACATCCAAAAAGGACTATCCTCTAAGCAAGAACTTCCCATATTCTCTGGAACATCTTCAGACTTCTTACTGTGGGCTTGTCCGAGTTGATATGCGTATGCTTTGCTTAAAAAACCTTAGGAAATTAGACTTGAGTCACAACCATATAAAAAAGCTTCCAGCTACAATTGGAGACCTCATCCATCTTCAAGAACTTAACTTGAGTGACAATCACTTGGAATCATTTAGTGTAGCTTTGTGTCAGTCTACACTCCAGAAGTCACTTCGGAGTTTGGATCTCAGCAAGAACAAAATTAAGGCGCTCCCTGTGCAGTTTTGTCAGCTCCGAGAACTTACAGATTTAAAACTTGATGATAATGAATTGATTCGATTTCCTTTCAAGATGGGACAATTGACAAACCTGCGTTTTTTGTCAGCCGCTCGAAATAAGCTTCCATTTTTGCCTAGTGAATTTCAAAATTTATCCCTTGAGTACTTGGATCTTTTTGGAAATACTTTTGAACAACCAAAAGCCCTTCCAGTTATAATGCTGCAAACGCCATTAACTTTATTGGAATCCTCTGCACGAGCCATGTTATATAATAGGTAAGAGTTTTTAATAGTCATAAAATGCAGTACCTCTGATAAGAGTCTGGTATTCTCATCATCCTCATTGTAATAGTCCTAGGCTTTAACATAGTTTACAGTGCTGTGCACAGTTTGACATCTTGCTCCAGTGGCCTTCTTGCTGCTCCTTGCCTCTACTTGGAATGCCTTTCTTCCAGAAAGTTCCATAGCTCACTTTCTCACTTCATTTAGTTCTTTTCCCAAGTGACACCCAGAAAGGCCTTTCCTGACCGCCCTATCTAAAGTTTTATCTCCACCCCCTTTCATTGCTTGACTTTTTGGTTATAGGATTTATTATCTGGCATTAATTTTTTTTTTAATGTTTATTTATTTTTGAGACAGAGTGTGAGTGGAGGAGGGGCAGAGAGAGAAGGAGACACAGGATCTGAAACAGGCTGGAGGCTCTGAGTTGTCAGCACAGACAGAGCCTGACATGGGGCTCGAACCCATGAACCGTGAGATCATGACCTGAGCCAAAATCGAGCACTTAACCGACTGAGCCACCCAGGCGCCCCTTTACTTCTTTCTATCTATCCCGTCACTTGTATTTATCAAGTGTTTTCAGCCCAGTTGTTATAAAAAGGATACAGACCCAAAGCTATGAGAATAATGCCTATTATCTAGCCTTTGGTAACTTGTCTTCACTACTGGTTACAAACATAAACTTACGGTCTATTAGAAAAATATGTGGGAATTTAAATTATGTTAGATAGAAAATACAGTTCTTAACAGTATTACACTATTACCTCTTTCCTTAGGGTATAACTAGTAGCTTGAAACAGGTTAATATACACATGTGGTAGACACTTCTTAGTTTTTTAAAAAATTGTTATTTATAGAAGGAACAAACTGGTACATGTGAAAAAAAATGAATTGCCAACAAGACCAGTCCCAAATCCCTATGAAATGCAAACTTTTTTATTTGATATGTATCTTTTCAGACTTTTCCTGATAGGGTTTTGAACTCCAGTTTAAATTATAGAGTAGGTTTTATTTATTTGTTGAAAAAATATGAACACCTATTATGTGCCAGCCTAGGCTAGGGACTAGAGAACAAAGAAAAGACTGGAAGACAGACAAAGTGACTTGGGGCATGGTTGAGTCAGGAGTTGGGCAATGGGCAGGCAAAACACTGTCTCGGAGATGAGGGTAAAAGGGTTTGACTTTTTCGGGTTTTTGAGTTTGACTTGATTTTAATAGCAAGTAAGTGATTTAAGCAAGGTGAGGTCAGCACTTGCTCAACCAGTAAAGTAAAAATACCTGAAACAATATATGTTTTAAATCTGTTTCACAGTTTAAAATTCCCTTTTAAACAGTTGATGCCTAGGAGAGTATATGGATTTATTTAAATAAATGTTTCTTCACAGATAGAACTCAGTAATTCTCCCATTGCCATTGAGAATTGTATACTAGAGCTGTAGCTTTAAATGATCATGTTATACTGATAATACAGTGTAGATTTCTTCATACTATTCCATGGGTTATGGTATTAGGTGACAGTGCTAAAAGATACTTTATGGAGTAGTATAGATACTCTTAGGTTTACAATATGCCATATGGTGTTTTCCCCATTCTTAACAGTTTGGAAGAAAGAACAATATACTGAGTCACTTAATAGAGTAATCTTATTTTTCCATGGTTATAATTCAGTATCCTGTAATTCATGACCCAATGCATGAAGTTCTGAATCTAGTAACATGCTAAATATTTTTTCAACTTTTTTTTTTTTCTAATAGGATTCCATATGGCTCTCATATCATTCCTTTTCATCTTTGCCAAGATTTGGATACTGCTAAAACCTGTGTCTGTGGAAGATTCTGTCTAAGCTGTTTTATTCAGGGAACTACTACCATGAATCTACACTCTGTTGCTCACACTGTGGTCTTAGTGGATAATATGGGTGGTACTGAAGCACCTGTTATCTCTTACTTCTGTTCTCTAGCCTGTTACGTAAATTCCTGTGATATGTTAAAGTAACTGGTGATAACACAAAAACAAATTCCATTTAGTTACAGATTATCTTGGGATTCATTTATGGTTTAATAGTATCAAATTAGAGAAAGGGAAGCTTTTTGTATACTTGAGGGCAGGAATGTGTTACTCTAACATTTTCAATTATTTGACTGTAAAACCTTAATTTCATTAAAACCTATAATTTTACTGTGAAAGTAGACTTTTTTCAGTTTATTTCACTTGTGTTGATGTCAGCCTAGTGTTTCCAGAATGGGTTGTAGGGCTATCTTTTAATGTTAAACAGATATTGATCCCTATCACTCTGGTCATAGAATTTTCTTACCAGTTTCCTTCTTGAATTTCAATTAAAGAAATTGACTTTCTGTATACAGAAAATATATGTTGGAGGACTAATAGAGTCTAAGTTTTAGTGAAAACTTGTTTGCTGTGAAACTTTGTTTTTCAGGTATATTATTCTACATCTGGAATTCTATATTCACCAAGCATAAAGTTGGAGTTGCTTTGGGATAAGCAGGCTTCAGCTTTTATAAGTTTTATAATGTTAATCACATAATCTTTGTTGTGACTTTTGTAACTTTTAGAGTTGGAACAGGATTTTAGGGTTGGGTAGGAAGAACATAAAATTGCTTTTTACTGATTACATCCTATATTTGAGGGTTGTTCGTTTTCTGATTATTATTTTAGTTAATATTTTCAAGTTAAAAAAAAATTTTTTTAATGTTTGTTTATTTTTGAGAGAGAGAGAGAGACAGAGCATAAGTGGGGGAGGAGCAGAGAGAGAGGGAGACACAGAATCCAAAGCAGGGTCTAGGATCTGAGCTGTCAGCACAGATGCAGGGCTCGAACCCATAAACTGTGAGATTAGGACCTGAGCCGAAGTCAGATGCTTAACCGACTGAGCCACCCAGGTGCCCCAATATTTTCAAGTTTTTACTTTAAAAAGTGGTGGCGATACACCAGCTGAACTATGATCAGAATTTTTTTTTTTTTTCAACTTTTTTTTTTATTTATTTTTGGGACAGAGAGAGACAGAGCATGAACGGGGGAGGGGCAGAGAGGGAGGGAGACACAGAATCGGAAACAGGCTCCAGGCTCCGAGCCATCAGTCCAGAGCCCGACGCGGGGCTCGAACTCACGGACCGCGAGATCGTGACCTGGCTGAAGTTGGACGCTTTACCGACTGCGCCACCCAGGCGCCCCCTATGATCAGAATTTTAACTAGGTTAGAGGAAATATAAAATGTAGCTGCTTGAAAGAGATGTGGAAAATGGAATTAGTAGAACTCCATTCTATACATTTGCACTGCCCTTTTTCAAATCAGCCTCATAACTGGTTTCTGGGAACAAAAGAGGTGAAAGAGTAAAAGTTACTGGAGAAGACCCTCCCTAGTGTTAGCATATCATTTTTGTTCTAGGCCTGGAGTTACAGGTTGAGTCTGTGTAAGACTGTTTCTTATGGCTTTAGGTAGCTATTTCCTCTGTCTTCCTAAAATATTTATTTGGAGCATCTTACTCTTTTTTGAAAATACAGGCATTGAGTAAAAACTGTTTTAAATGTTACAATATTTTTAAGGAATTTTTAAAAAATGTTTACCTTTGAGAGAGAGGGGGACACAGAATCCAAAGCAGCTCCAGGCTCCAAGCTGTTAGCAGAGAGCCTCACACCGGGACCAAACTCATGGACCGTGAGATATGACCTGAGCCAAAGTCAGATCCTTAACTGACTGAGCTACCCAGGCACCCCTAAATATTAGAAGATTTTTATTAAAACTTTATGTATATGATCTCCAAAATATGGTTTCTTCTCAGAGCAGATTCTTTGGTCCAGAGCCATAATTCTTTGGGTGACCTTAAATTTGTATTGCTTGTGGTCAATTAAATTCTTCCTGCAAAAATTTCTATATTCTGGTTTTTTATTTTAAAAAATCATATATATAATGCAAACATGGCTTACATAAAAAGAGCTGCCATTTAGCGGAGTATTTGTCACAAGTGTTTTACATAATTTTATTTAATCCTCACAAATTACCCTAGGAGGTCAGTACCATAAACCCAGATCAGATTTTAAGTCCAGGCTTTATACTGCCTTCTAAAGTTAATTCACTTTTGCTCTTTAAAACCAAGAATTCTGTAAATATAAGATCTTAGTTTTTTTCTCAACAAAACGGCGAGGAATTACCCAGGTTATGTAACTACTTTAAAACATAGTTCTTTAAAAAATGTATTGTGACATATTTAACTTGTATCTGATTTTTACATGTTCTTGAAGAAAAAGTTCCTTCAATAACAAATGCAGGTGTGTCTGTGTTGGGACTAAGTGCTAGCCATCCGTTACTCCTACACCCTAGCCCTTTGTCTTTGCATCTTTACTCATCTAAAAGCCATCCCATGCAACTATCTTGGCCAACTTAAAATTCTTGTACAGAATGCAGAATTTGTCTTCTCATAACCGATACCCTTTGTCAGTTTATTTCTCTTTTTGATACTTTTTTTTTTTTTGCTTTTCATGGGTTATAAGGTTCACTTCTTTGAGTTTCAGCCTTCCATTCTATTTTCAGTAGTAACTGCTTGCTTCCTCATACCTCCCAATAACCAAGTTGTAACATTTGAGTACCTCCCAGAGTAGCTTCTAAAAGATTCAAAAAGCAGTCCATGCTATTATGGACTCATGGTTCTTCACTAGCTTCAGAACATTTTGCAGTTAGAAGTCAGTTTTTAACTCCTGCCTTACATTCAGGACCAGTCTAAAAACCATGCCATCCAAAAAAAACCGTAATGGAAATGTTCTGTATCTTTGTTGTCCAATAGAGTAGTCACTCAGCACATGTGGCTATTGAGCACTAAATGTAGCCGCTAGTGTTAACTGAGGAACTGCTTTTTCATTTAAATATCTGTATGACTAGTGGGTCTTACTGGACACTAATTTGCAAAAAGTCGGCTCTTTTTATCCCTCATCTTTGATACCCTGCCCCAGTGAGTCTGCTATACACAAGCTTAATTTACCCTCCTCATTTACTTTTTTTGAAAATCTGATTTGACTTTTCCCAGGAGCTCTTCAATCATGATTATGAATTTGCCTAACATATTTGAAATTGACCAGAAAAGGTAAAGAAGGTCTGAGTTTTTTTCCCTGATAGAGTTCCATAACCTAGTTGTAAAGTTGGATGTGGTACTCCTGTCTTTTTATATGTGTGTGTGAGAGACACATAAACAATATTCCAATTCTTATGAAACTAAATTTAAATAAATTTAAGAGGATAAATCTTAGTTCAACAAATTTGCTGTTATTTCCTTAATTTTGAATCACATTAAATATGTCATTCTATTTGTATTTCAAAAAACACAGAATATTTGAGCAAAAATATTACTGCATTTATTTTCATACAGATAACGTTGCTACAAGCGTCAACGAAAAGAAGAATCCCAAAGCTTAGAACTGGATCACTTGGCCCTTTCTCTTCTTATCTCCTCCCAGTTCAAAATGCTTGCATCTTTTAATGGCCAGCATCCTCTTGGACCTGCAGTTAGGTTCGACACATTCAAGCCTCAGCACAATCTTCTTTGTGGTTTTAGCCTTCTTCCGGAAAATTGGCTTCGTCTGCCCACCATAGCCACTCTGCTTCCGATCGTAGCGCCTCTTTCCCTGGGCATACAGGGAATCCTTGCCCTTCTTATACTGGGTCACTTTGTGAGGCTGATGCTTTCCACACTTCTTACAGAAAGTCCTTCGGGTTTTCGGAACATTGACCATCTTTGCACCAGGGCTGTCAGCACGATTCAAACTGGCAAAACATTTAAAATTACAGTGGCAGACGTTAAACATTTTGAATAAAACGTTTTAAAAATTCAGGAAAACATTACAGCATTACATGTATCACTAAGGTATAGACCCACCAAGTACTCATTTCATATAAGAATAAATTACACAGAAAAGTGCACACCTTTTGGAATGCTTAAATTATCAGAGCATGTATAGAATGAGACTCAATAAAAATTAGCATGCAATGCAGCAGCACAGGGGGCTCACGAGCCAGTTTCCCCGTACAAAGCGAGTTCCTTTGGAGTTTTAATTTACTGTGGCTACCCCAAAAGAAAAGAAGTGGTGTCTATCTAATTTTCTTTCTCAGAGAGGGCCAAAGCTAGAGCCTCCGGCTCTTCCTCGCACCCTCTTCCCCCACGTTCTAGCGCCCGGGCATTCCCGGTTCAGCGCGCGATACAGTGGCTACGGCTACGGCCCGCCTACGCTCCTTCTCCGGGAACCAAATCAGTCTGGTTTCACTTTTCCTCTCAGAAGCACAGCCACCCGTCAGAGCAGCCCTGAAGGCTGACGTGTCCTTAATATGTGCCTCCCGGCCCACTAGCCGCCATTCCTGAGACCCTTTCCAAAGGGAACCGGAGCCAGTTCTTTGGCTCTAGCAAACCAGGCAGCGGGTCTCTCCCTCCAGTTCCCACAAGGGCCTCGTCCATCCCCAGGTTCCCAGCACTGGAGGCTCCTGCTGAGACGCTACACTACCGTCTTAGCTCACCAGCAAATTCGGCGTCCGCGATCCTCGCCTGGCCTCGCCTCGCCTCGCCTCGCTCGCGCCTAACAGGAAAGGGAGGAACGAGGCGGAAGCAGGAACTGTGCGTGAGCGACAGTACTACAGGCCAATAGGCAGCAGGCAGCGGCGGCCTGGCGTCCCCGGACGCGTCCGGGAAGCTCCAACCAGGGGCCCAAGGGGCGGGCCGGAGGGGTGTGGGCCGGAGGGCCGCGGCGCTCCGCGGGCCAGTCGCGGGTTGTCAGAACGGTCGCCGCCGGAGTGGGGCGAGGCTGCGTCGCTCGGTCTTGGCGGTGTAGGGCCCGTGTAAGGATGAGAGCGCAGAGGACGCAGGGCCGCTGGAGGCGCAGGTAACCAAGCGGGAGTGCGGTGGGGCCGCTGCGGGGCTTCTTCCGGGACCCTTGCTGAATGGAGAGGACCGAGGCGATGCCGAGCCGCGGCTCCTAGCCGCGGGGCCGCTGCCCGAGCTGCAGCTGCCAGGCGAGGATGTGTGGAGCCCGGGCGGCGCGGGGGAGCTGAGACCCTTCGGGCCCCAGGACCCCCGGGGCCCGGGATGAGTTAGCTAGGGCAGCCGCGGGGTCCAATTCCGACTGCCTCAGGCCAAGGCGACGGCCGCCACCCGCCCGCCCCTTCTGTGCAGAAGCCGCTAGCTCCTTTTCGCGCCCGCCCGCCAGCGCTCCCGGCCCTGGAGACCATGAGGTTCCGCATCTACAAGCGGAAGGTGCTGATCCTGACGCTCGTGGTGGCCGCCTGCGGCTTCGTCCTCTGGAGCAGCAATGGGCGACAAAGGAAAAACGAGGCCCTCGCCCCGCCGCTGCTGGACGCCGAGCCCGCGCGAGGTGCGGGCGGCCGGGGCGGGGACCATTCGGCTGTGTCCGTGGGCATCCGCCGGGTCTCCAACGAGTCGGCGGCTCCGCTGGTCCCCGCGGCCCCGCAGCCCGAGGCGGACAACCTGACGCTGCGGTACAGGTCCCTGGTGTACCAGCTGAACTTCGACCAGACGCTGAGGAATGTAGATAAGGCCGGCTCCTGGACCCCTCGAGAGCTGGTGCTGGTGGTCCAGGTGCATAACCGGCCCGATTACCTCAGACTGCTGCTGGACTCCCTCCGGAAAGCCCAGGGCATCGACAGCGTCCTCGTCATCTTTAGCCATGACTTCTGGTCGACAGAAATCAATCAACTGATCGCTGGGGTGGATTTCTGTCCGGTTCTGCAGGTGTTCTTTCCTTTCAGCATTCAGTTGTACCCCAACGAGTTTCCAGGCAGCGACCCCAGAGATTGCCCCCGAGACCTGGAGAAGAATGCAGCTTTGAAGATGGGATGCATTAATGCTGAGTATCCCGACTCCTTTGGCCATTATAGAGAGGCCAAGTTCTCCCAAACCAAACACCATTGGTGGTGGAAGCTGCATTTTGTATGGGAAAGGGTCAAAGTTCTTCGAGACTATGCTGGCCTCATACTTTTCCTAGAGGAGGATCACTACTTAGCCCCAGACTTTTACCATGTCTTCAAAAAGATGTGGAAGTTAAAGCAGCAAGAGTGTCCTGAGTGTGATGTTCTCTCCCTGGGGACCTATACGGCCAGTCGCAGTTTCCATGGCATTGCTGACAAGGTAGACGTGAAAACTTGGAAATCCACAGAGCACAATATGGGTCTAGCCTTGACCCGGGATGCCTATCAGAAGTTGATTGAGTGCACGGACACTTTCTGTACTTACGATGATTATAACTGGGACTGGACTCTTCAATATTTAACTGTATCCTGTCTTCCAAAATTCTGGAAAGTGCTGGTTCCTCAAGTTCCTAGGATATTTCATGCTGGAGACTGTGGTATGCACCACAAGAAAACCTGTAGACCATCCACCCAGAGTGCCCAAATTGAGTCACTCTTAAATAATAACAAACAGTACTTGTTTCCAGACACTCTAACTATCAGTGAGAAGTTTGTGGCAGCCATTTCCCCACCTAGGAAAAATGGAGGGTGGGGAGATATTAGGGACCATGAACTCTGTAAAAGTTATAGAAGACTGCAGTGAAAAATCACAATTACAAAAGCAAAAGTGACAGTCTTCTATTTTTGATATTTGTCCAAACAGGATAAACAATTGAATAAAAAGGGTTTAGGAACTGGTTTCTGCTTTAATACAAAAAAAAAAAACAAAAACAAAAAAACAATTCTTGTAAAAGATGTCCAAATATAGTAATCTTTTCCTTCTCTGTCTGACAAAAATTTAAACAGAAGTTTTCATTTCAGGAGTTGGGTTTTAAAGTTCAATCTGTATCAGCTAAAGGTAATCATTGTTAACCGGTAAAAGAAAAGAGGAGAAATTTTATTTAAATTGCATCTCTTAATCTTTTTATCTGGAACTTTGTATACTTTTCCACTTTCAAAACTTATTTTAAGTACAGCAAACTTTATTTAAAATTGTCATAACAGTAAAAAGTATTACAATAGAATCATTAGAGTATTAATGGAGCAAGCCCAATTTCACTCGACACGGTTACTAGGAAGGGTTTGCTTCGCTGGTTTTATAATTCAAAAGTTATGTTTGTTAAACACCCTATCAGAACAGACATTTTCAGTATTACAGATTCCTGTATTATTGTGTTAAGATTTGCCTGTGCTTTGGAACCTTCATAGAACACACTTTCTTTTGGAATGTATTTGATAAGAAAGTTGAAACACTGTTTTCACCTCAATGTAGAAATACAGTGGTTTTTTTTTTCTTTTAGTGCTGCCAAAATAAAATAACTCATTTTTGCATAAAAAAGTTCCTAATCATTTTGTAGAAGAAATTTTGTTTACTCTTTACACCAAAATTCAGTAAAGGCATTCTAGAAGTTTTATAGTTTGCATTATATCTTCGTATGAACCCTTTGTACATCATACAACTGAATTTGAATTAAAGAAAACCCCACTCTTGACAATGCATTCCCTTTGGAAGAAACTGGCTTTCAAATTAGCCAAGCATAGCCAATGAACAATAAAAAGCTGCCTTGTAAGTGAAATACAGCCTAAATTGTTTTCGAGAACCAGCAATGATAGAAAGTTCAGTCATGCTACAGTGAAACATGTTCTAGTGCCGGCTTTATTTTAACTGAAATCATACTTTTTAAAAAGGCACACACAATAATAGGAAACAGGCTTAAAATTTATTCTATATTTAATGTGGAAGTTTCTCTTAACAGTATATAATTACATTCAACCAGAAATTACTCAAAGATTAATTTCTGTGTAGATATGACATCATTTCAACCCCAGGGAAATTATGTATTAAATGGACAGTTTTGAAATGATTTCATCAAATTGTCATTATGGCGGAAAAATGCGTACAGTCATTTTAGGTGGACCAAATAGTTCTCTTACTTTATGTGCTACCTTTATATTACCCTCATAGCCCAATCTGGTTCCAGATTTTAGAGGGGTTATAAATATAAATCAGGATGAATTGCCAGGTTTTGTACTACCTTTTGGTGCTCTGATCTGACTTTCCCCAGTTCAAAGGACTAAAGAGATTAGGTAATTTCCAGGACTAAGGTAGGGCCAGACCTTTGAATTAGTATCTTTTTGAAACATAGATAAATCAGCTCATGGCCTTGGTGTCAGCAATTAGATCAACAAATACTTTCCTTTCTACATTCATGCTGTATTAAAAATTTTTGTGAGAAAAAATTTATTCGGATTTTTCTCCTGGCCTCCAGTAAAAATATTATTCCACAAAACTAATAATTTAAGATACATTATCTGCTACCCTTTTTGAGATATTGCAAGAAAAACTAGAAACCACTGGCTGTTTTGTTTCCATGTAATACAGCAAAGACAGTTTTCCTATGGGAACAAATTCCCATATTTTTTATTATTCTAATATTAGTAAATGTTGGCTGGCTGGCTGCATTAGTTGGAGTATGTGACTCTCAATATCGGGGTTATCAATTCAAGCCCCACGTTTGGGTGTAGGGATTACCTAAAAGCTTTTAAAAATATTCATAAATGTACTCTGTAAGACCAAGAAATGTCTTAGTACTGCAATAGTAACTTCCAAAAACACCTTTTAAGAAGTTCAGTTTTCAAAAGTATCACTATATCACCTGTATTTTGTGTGTGACAGACATGAGAAGAGTAAAATACAGAGTTGAAGCAAAAATACTAAATTTCATTCAGTGTATTTGTATTGTAATTGTTTGGATCGTTAATATTGGTTGGTAAACTTCTAAGAATCTCTGTTTCAAACATAAATATGTTCTATTTAGTGAAACTTATAAATGCATAGTTTTGAGATTCTATCCCACCACACACACATACTGATTAATTTCCAGTTAATTGCATTCTTGAGAATTTTTGTAACAGACACAACTTAGTGAATATTTACTGTAAAACTTTATTAAAATTATGGTAAAGAAAAGAAGCCAAAAACAAACAGAAGCAAATATATACAGGTTGTATTAAAACTATATGTTTAATAACCCTCCATTAGAAAAAGTACACATCTATCAGAGGAATCACAAAAATCACCATAATTAAGGAAACTCTGTATAAATTATACATGCAAAAAATATGGCCAGTTTCCCCATTAGAATCAAAATTGAAAATTTTAATTTTATACTTTCTTAAGTACTTTGTTTTACAATAATAGTTAACAGAAAAATAATCTAAGTCCAAAAAACTTTACTCTTAACTTTTAAATTCTAAAGTTATATAGAATTAATCCAAGTCATACAGCAAAGAATTATGAAAACTGAATGCACATTGAGTCACATGATCTTTAATAAACTGCACACTACCATCCTGCATATTGGTTTCTTTTATGTTGTCAAGACCAGGTAAATTGTGAACTGTTGTTTCGTTTAGTAATGATTGACGGTCTCCATGTAATTCTTTCTCTTCTGTTATCACTGGTTCTTTTAAATTACCTTTTTCCTCATTTGAGTAAACGGGACTTTCTTCTTTTATAAATTCAGGTTCCATTTTTGACTCAGGTTGCTGAGACTTTCCAAATAGCATGTGAGAAACATCAAGAGACTCTTGCTGCAAGCATACAACTGAACCACAACCGTCTGTTTCTAGTACTTTAACTGCCACAGATGAATCAGAATCAGTTGTTGAGGCGGTAGGATGTTCTATATTTTCTTTTTCAGTTACAGGACTTCCTTCATTGACTTTTTCTTCCTTTTCATGAAGCTGCTCAGAGTTACTACATTCTTGCAACTAGGTCAAGAGAAACAATAAATTAAGAATTCTTTGAAACAAACAGAAAATTAAATTGTAGTACTCTCTGGGTATAGATTTTTTTTTTTAATTGTGAGGGAACAACCCTTGCAGAACTGCGGATTTCCAGGCTTCCCCCTCAAAGTCATCTTCCGAATGCTGCCAGTTATTTTTTAATAATGCAGACAATGCAAACCTGGCATTAATTCTTGATTAATTCCTTCCAGTGACTCCTCATCTCCTTCAAGATAAAATAATCCTGGCCTACCAACCCTTTAGTAGTCTTTCTAATAAGGTCGTTCTTGAATTTCTTGAGTTTTCTTGAATTTCTGTGATTCTTTAGATCCACTCCCTCCCCACATTCATATATAAATCAACTGTGCTAGTTACTAAATTATCTCTGTGTCCAATATTGAAGACTAAAAATAACCAAACTAGGGGTACGTGGTTGGCTCAGTGGGTTAAACGTGGGCTCAGGTCATGATTCCACAGCCTAGAGTCATGGGATAAAGCCACACATCAGGCTCCACCCTGAGCAGACGGCCTGCTTAAGATTGTCTCTCCCAGGACAGCTGGGTGGCTCAGTCGGTTGAGCATCCAACTCTTGATTTGGGCTTAGGTCATGATCTCACAGTTCGTGAGATCAAGCCTCGCATTGGACTCTACACTGACAGTGTGGTGCCTGCTTGGGATTCCAGCTCTTCCTCTCTCTCTGCCCCTCCCCCAACCGTGCAGGCATGTGCATGCAATCTCTCTCAAAATAAATAAACTTAAAAAAAAAAAAAGATGCTTTCTCCCTTGCCCCTCTCCCCCATGCTCGCTCTCTCCCTTTCTAAAATATAGTTAATTAATTAATTTTACAAAATAACCAAACTTATGGTTCAACTGGAAATAATGAACAAACAGAATGACACAGCTCCTTCCCACGGTTTGAGAGTCAAAAAGACTTGTTTGTCCCTGGACTGGTACTCAAACTTCCTAAATGTTAGTCTCACTCTATTCCTCAATGGAGAGTTACTTTGGGATGAAATGAGATCTGTGTGAAAATAAATCACAAAGTGCATGGCACACAGTAAAATACATACAAAGAGGTCTTTACTCCTAAGTCTTCCCAGATACTATGTACATTTGATTTAAAGTTATGACATCAAGAAATCAAAAATTAAGATATTGGTCAGGCTTTAACCTGGTCCTAAATCACTACTCTACAAAGGCCACCAAATCCTTACCTTTGCGTGAATCTGAATCTTACTATCAGTAACCTGAAGAACTTCAATTAATGGTGGGGTTAAGGACATTGTCTGTTTAAATGGAGAGCTCAGGACCTCTTCAAGTACCTCATTAACATTTTCTTCATTGACAAACAGCTTTTCCTAAAATAAGAGAAAAAAAATTCTGCCTCATAAGTTATTCTTGACACATTTGATCTAAGAACAGCTCGTAAAAGTTCTTAACACAGTTCAGGATTATACTTTTAAATGTTTAATGTTACTCCTATGCTGTTTTGGCAGAAGAAAACAGTATTGAGTAGTTAAGAGTAGCAAGAGTATATACATATAACGGCAAAGGCGCTAAAAGAAAAGTCTTTAAAAAATCCTAGTTCCTTTTCTAAGTCTCTGTTAACAATCTGAGATAATCTTACTTATAAATGATATTTTTCTTTCTTTTTTCTCAATATTGTATAAGAATAACATCACCACTAGGTCTATAAATGCAGTCACAGCTATAAAATGTAATTTAATTTTAGAATACTTCCTAATGAGTCAGCTAAGAAAAATACATGACAGGATTTATTCAAATTTTGTGTGACCAGTTTGTGTTTTAGTTCTTGGCCAGGTAACAGCCAAATATAATATTTTACTTGAGAAGTAGATTCTAATTTTACACATTGAGATAATCCAGCGTGACACTAGCATATAGCTATTTATAAGAATGAAACAGATTTCAAGAGACATAGGAAAGATTTCCAAACTACTATTAAGAAATGCATAAATCACTTTTACCAGACTCTCAAACACAAAGCAGTTTGTGCATATTCATGTGAAATGAATATAGGTATATAGTTAGGGTGTTGAAGGGATAACCATATTTAAAATTCATAAAATCAGTTTATTGTTGCCTGAAATAAAATACTTACATAAAAACAAATTTCCAAATAAACACAGTTCATTATTTGGTCCAAATAGGAGGGCAAAATCAGAAAGAGACAAGTTTCAAGTTCCCTTATTTTATACAGTATCTACATTTGTGAACGCCTACCAAAGTGAACCTTGGGTACAGAAAAATCTTACCCAAAAATTTGGAGTAATTTCATTCCTATTATTTTAAGTTCCAGAATAACTGATGATAGAAACATTCCCCAATTAAAAGCATTTCTAAGGTTCCTGTCTCTGGAAAAACACATTAATTGCACAAAAATACACCAAATACTTTAGTCTTTAGTAAACCCAAGGAAAAGTAATATTCATAATGGAAATGGTTATGATTAAAATATAGAGGATTTGCATAAGCTTGCCTTATTCTAATGGCTGATTTTACTCTAATAACAGATACTCAATTTAGTGGTCCTATAGCTCTAGGAAAATTTCCAGTGGATATTTAAGGCTTTTATAAGTAATATTGTACTTATGTGTAAAGTAACAATTCTGACCTTGACCATCACAATCCAGTCTCTTTATAATTATTTCCATATAATGCATATAATTTGATCATTATATATTCTATGTCTACCCACCTATTACTCTTGTGATTTTAAAATAATTTTACTTTAATACTTAGAGCCTAGTCCAGTGAAGTGTAAAGAAGAATAATTGAGTATTATGGTTCCATCAGCCTTAGCAAATGTGATGACTAATGAAGTAATTAGTCTGAATAAATCTATTTCAGGCATCAAAGATGTAACACACAGTTGCCCTAATCCCATTTTGGTCTAATTTCCTTGCTAAAATAATGTTAGCTTTCTAGAAAATTAGATTAAAATATATTCTTTAGTATTCTCTCACCTGCTTATCCATAAAGCCTTCTTCCCAGTTTTAAGTTATTTTTACATTTATTAAAACAATTACAGGGGCACCTGGCTGGCTCATTCAGAAGGGCATACGACTCATGATCTCAGATTGTGAATTCAAGGCCCACGTTGGGTGTAGAGATTACTTAAATAAACTTTAAAAATAAGTAAAGAAATAAAACAATTACAGGAAACAACTGCCCTTTCCTAAATGTCCCCCTTCTGATAATATAAACAGTCAATTTCATATTATATTCTCACAAAGTATTTTACCTAGTCCTGGCTTATTTACTATTTTGGGATGGTTTCAAATTAACCACTTCTCCCAGAAGATGCCCCTCATAAAATATAACCTATTAGCAAATATCTAGGAAAATAACAGGAAGAAGTGAAAATTTCTGGCAAGTTAAAGCCCAAGACCAGCAAGTTAATTTTCAATATATACTCTGCAACAAGGTTTATTTCTGGGAATTAGTACTTTGGTACTATTAATTTTTTTTTTAACTGTAAAATTTGAAGTTCTAAGGAACTTTTTAAACTCATAAATTAACAACTGGTGGTTTGCATTGAGGTATTCATCTGTTACATGTAATTTTTTTTTTTAGCTTTTAACAAATTCAAGGGTTAGAATCTGAAATTCAAGAACCTCAATAACCTTGAAAGTGTAGTAGCAACTACAATAGAACATACTATTCATGAAAACTGTATCCTGAGTAAACTAGATAATGCTCAGCCCCAAGTTCTAGAGTACCCGCCCATAAGAGGTGTAGTTGATCTTCATGTTCAGTTTAACAACATTTATTCGGTTAATCCTTCAACAAGGGTGGCGGGGTGGGGGGTGTTGGGGCACCCCCCATCCCACGGTTGAAAACTCCACCTACAACTTTTGACTGCCCTAACGCTTAACTACGAATAGCCTACTGCAGATTGGAGGCCTTACTGATAACATAAACAGTCCATTAACACATATTTTGCATTTATACTATGTCCTTATCATGTAAACTAGAGAAAACAAAATGTTATTACTAAAATCATAAAAGAAAATACATTTAGGGGCACCTGGCTGGCTCAGTCAATGGAGCCTGATGTTGATCTCTGGTGGTGATTTCGAGCCCCAGGTGGGGTATAGAGATCACTGAAAATAAAATCTTAATAAAATACACTTAAAGCTTTTCAAAAAAGATATGCTTGTAAGTGGATCCAGGCAGTTCCAACTTGTGTTGTTCAAGGGCCAGTTTTAATAGTAAATTTTAAAAGTGGGATGGAATATTTCAAATATTAAGAATCTAGAAAGAACTGTTACCTCCAAAGAATCTTTGTTTAAACCATAATACCACTCTCTCCAATGTCCATGGCATTCTGGAGATTTGGCCAGTTCTATCACTGCATTGTTTGAAGAAATACTAACCACAGGTTCTTTGGTATTCAATTTATTCTCTGGAGCGAATTGCAAAAACAAAGAATAATAAACTAAGTCTTGGGTGGAGAAGCACAATTTGTACCGGAAGGGGCTCACATCCCCTTGAAGGCTTTGCGGTTGGATCCGAGGCACTTGAATTAGCAGAGTCAGGGATTCTTCATCCTGATTACACTGCAAAGGAGGACACAATGGTTCCCTGCTGCCCGTCCCGGGACGACCCATGGCTCGATCAGATGGAACACCTTCCCCGATCACGCGCGTCTCAACACTGAGATCTCCCCGCGCACTCCCTCTTCCTGCAGAAGACCCCCTGTCAAGGTCCCCAGATGAAGTACAAGGGGACCCTCCTCCACCGTCCCCAGGTGAGCTCCCTGCTACGGAAGGCGGCTCCTCCTCGATGCCCGTTGTCCACACAGCTTGCTCGTCCAAGTCCCGCTCCTCGGGCTGGGAGACAAGCTCCTCCACAGCGGCGGCCGCATTAGTGCTCTGTAAATCCGCAGCGCCAGGGAGCCTGGGTTCCGGGCCGCCAATCCCGGCACAACCCCCTGCCGGGCCCGCCTCCCCCTTGCGAGCGGAAGGGCACGCCGCGCCGTCAGTTCCGGGTGTGTAGACGGGTTCTTCCGGCTCCGCCGTGGGTTTCTGGCGCGCTGGGGGTAGTGCCACGGGAAGCGTGACCACCAGCTGTCGCCGGGCCTTGTTGAACTGCGCCTTGCCGCGGCTGTCGTCCACCGGGTACGGGAGCGAGAGCCGCAGCCGGTAGTCGGGCTTCCTTGAATCAAGGCACAGCCGCTTTCCCGTCACCTCCAGCGCCGCCTGCTCGGCCGAGCGCAACAGCGGCAGCTCGATGGTGACCACCAGCTCCCGGGGCACCGGACTGGGGGCCGAATCCCGGGAACAGCGGTAATCCTGGAGGTCCACGTGGTGGCGCTGCACCACGCTGTAGCGAGGTTCTGTGGGGGCGGGCTGCAGGACCGCCTCCGGAGGGGAGGGCGCCTGGGTCTGGGGGACCACGGAGTTCCCGGCCACCGCCGGGCACCGGTAGGGGTAGGGGAAATCGGGGAGAGGGCTCTCCGGCTCCTCTTCGGGCCGGGCCGGGACACCCCCGGGCAGGGGTGTGCGCAGGACGGCGGCCTCCGGAGTCCCTTTGTACCTGATCTTCAGAGTCTTGGCATTCCTGCGGTCTAATTTCACGCCGAATTGCTTCTCGATGGCCTCCAGGGCCGTGGTGTCCAGCATCTGGCGGAAGCGCTCGTGGCGCCGGGCTAGCGTGAGCGCGTCTGGGTGGAAGACTACGTCGTAGACAGTGTAGCGGGTGCCTCGGCCCCCCGCGTACTCGCGGCCGGGAGCCAGGCTGTAGGGCAGGGACCACTGGCTGCCGGTCGCCGCGCCCCCAGGGCCGGGTCGGCTGCTGGGCGCGCCCACCAGTGAGTTACTGCACACGTTCACGAAGCAGCGCTGCGCCCCGTCGAGGCTAGTGCGCAGCACGTGGCCAGGTTGCGGGTGTACGAACCGCACATCCACTCCACGTTCACGCTCTAGCGCGGTGATTTCCTCCTCGTAGCGCCGCCGGTTCTCGGGGTCTGTGAGCTCTTCTGCGTACTCGGAGAACATTCGCCGGAACTCCGGGTCCTGGAAGGCAGAGGTGAGCCGCTGGACCTCTTCTCCGCTCAGGTCCAAGTCCTCCAGCGACGAAGAGGCTCCCGCCTTGGCCATCCTGCCCCGTGGCTCCTGGCCTTCGAGCCAGGGGAGATTTACCCGAGACCAGGTGGTCGGGACGCGCGGTGCAGTTGCTGGTTTGCGGAGAGTGGGGTGGTGGCGGAGTTCGGTAACCGCCAGAGAACGGAGCCTACGGCAGCGGCAGCGCGTGGTCGTTGCCATAGTGACACTACCAGCACCCGGGAGGAGGGGCAGAAATTGGAGTGGGATGGTGGAAATGCCGCAAATAGCCTCTTAGTTTCTTCAAATCAACCAATTACTCTACATACTGCATTTTTAGATTCCTGTGCCATGGTGCAATTGCTTATGCAGAATAACTGTCATAATAATTGTAATTTCCAGTATTTATGTAAGTTATTGTTCACAACACTTCGAGGTAGACCTGATCACCATTTCACAAAGACTATGGGACCTGAGAAGTTACCTGACCAGCGTCACTTAGCTAGTATACTGGCAAGCTGTAATTCAGCTTATCTACATTTTTTTAAGTTTATTTATTTATTTTGAGAGATAGAGCAAGTGGGGGAAGTGCAGAAAGGGAGGGAGAGAATCCCAAGCAGGCTCTGTGCTGTCAGCGTGGACCCCACTGGGGGGCTGGAACCCACCAACCCTGAGATCATGATCTGAGCCGAAACCAAGAGTCCCACTATAACAGACTGAGCCACCCAGGTACCCTTAAGCTTATCTACATTTTTTTTTTTTTAAACTTTACACCAACATTTCAGATTTCTGGATATATCACCAGTTTGCCCTATAAACAACTCACATTTGGGGCAAGAGATATGTGCAGGCTATTCGTATATGACCAATGAGCAATAAACATTCAGGACTGTTTAAGTTGATTGATTGATTGATTGATTGTAATCTCTACACACCCAGGGTGGGGCTGGAACTCACAACCCCAAGATCAAGAGTCACCTGCTCCTCCAGCTGAGCCAGCCAGGTGCCCCAGGACCTTAATAACAAAAATGCAACTGTAAGATCCCATATATCACTGATCAAAATGGCAAAGGCAGTTTTTGCAATTACTGTGTTTCCTTGGGGTGGTATAGAATTTAATAAAACCTTTCTGGAGAGTAGTTTGGTAGCTATATCAAAAGCCTTGAGAACATACATACTTTTTTCATCTAGCAATTTCAAATCTAAGAGTGTGGTCAAGGCAACATTACCCATAATTGTCAAGGTTTGGGAAGAATCTAAGAATTCCAACAATGAGACTGGGTGAGCGGATTTAGCTACTGCCATACAATGGGATTCTGTGCAGTCATTCAAAGTGATGTTTTAGAAGAATATTTACTGACTAAGGTAGTTACTAATTGGCAGTTATTAAATCCAGTGATTGTTAGTTTCTGTTCTCATTTTGTTGAAACTGTCCTCAGCATTTAACACAGTTAATGTTGGCATTACCTCAGTGGCAACACACTTTCCAAGTCTCTCTCCTACCTCGTGAGACACTTGACTCTGTATCATGTTTTGTAAATGTTTGCCTCTGTTCCGCTTTGCAGTAGAAATGCCTCTGGGCTGGAACCCTGTCTCTTCTCCATTTACATTCTCCCCTTCACAAATACATTTACACTCACAAATACCAGGCTTATATATCAGGTTCTAAACACCGGACTCCTATATCCGGTTATCTATATGAGGTCTCAATGTGAATGATTTAATGTTTAAGTCCCTCAGGTTTGAAATAACCAAAAATCTAACTCCTTTCCCAGCCTCTGCCCCCATCTTACAATCTCTTGGCAGCATTCAAAAACAGTTGACTGCCCCCTCCTTGAAACCTACTTTACTCTTGAAGAACTTCATGCTCTCCCATTTTCCTCCTCTGCTTGTTCTCTCCTGCCCGGTCTCTAACTGTAGGAGTCACCCAAAGTTTGTTCATCAGCCCTGTTATCTAATTGAATTTTTAGGGGACGCCTGGATGGCTCAGTCAGTTAAGTGTCCGACCCTTGGTCTCGGCTCAGGTCATCGTCTCCCAGCTCATGAGATCGATCTCTGTGTCAGGCTCTGCACTGACAGCATGGAGCCTGCTTGGGATTCTCTCTGCCTCTCCCTGGCTCATGATCTCCCCGCCCCCCCTCAAAAATAAATAAACATTAAAAAAAAATTGTATTTCTTTCCAGATGATTTTTTTGTTTGTTTGAGAGGAAGAGGGCCAGAGAGCGGCAGAAAGAGAGAGAATCCCAATCAGGCTCTGCACTGTCAGCGTGGATCCTGATGCAGGGCTCAAACTCGTGAACTGTGAGATCATGACCTGAACTGAAACCAGGAGTTGGTCACTTAACTGACAGCCATCCAAGTGTCCCTCTTCACAGATGATCTTAATCAAGGCCACAGCTTTAAATGCCATGTAAGTTCAGATTCATTCTTTGAACAGATATTTAGTGCACAGTTGCTGCACCTACTGCTTAGATGGCTTAGGCACTGGAACAAAACAAAATCATTGTGCTCCAAGGATGTGAAGCAACTGACACTCTAGTATGCTGGAAGTATCTTTTGGATTAATCACTTTGGAAAATTTCTGTTGACTGTAATGTATATCTCATGACTAAGAAATTCTACTTCAATATATATATCCAACAGAAACACACATCTCTCTCAAAAGACATACACTAGAATGTGCATATTTATAATAGCAATATTCGTAATAGACAAACAGTAGAAACTACCCAAATTCTCATCAGTAGTAGAATGGACAAATAAAATGTGTATATCCACACAATGGACATGAATGAATAATGTGGATAAATGTTATTAACAAGGTCGTGTGAAAGAAACCAGATGCAAAATAATACATATCATATGATCCCGTTGTACAATAGGCAAAGCTTGGCAAGATAAATCTTCCTGCTAGAAATCAGGCTAGTGATTGTCCTTTTGGGAGGAGTGGGGTGTTGGCCTGATATCCACTAAAGCAAGTGAGACAGCTCTGACAACATGCCAACTCCTGACTGGCACATGATTGAAACAATAGTCTCATGCAACAATACTTAACACCTTAGAATTTTCTATTCTGCTGTGACCTATTTATTTTAACCCACTGATGAGCTCAACCTTCAATTTAAAACACAGCTCTAGATAGATGATCCTGTATAACTTCTGAAGTGTGGAGTAAAAATTACTGTTTAGTAAGGGAGTAGAAGGGAAACAATACACGATGGAGTGAACTTGTCTCTGACCTTTACCAGCTGTGTGACCTTGGCAATTTATTTAATCTCCCTGTTCCTATCTGTTCACTTACAAATTAAAGGTAATGGTGACCTAATGGAGCCTAAATAGCACACAGTAAGCACTTAGCTTAGTGTCTAGCATGGTAAGTACACAGTAAGCACTTAGCTTAGTGTCTAGCATGGTAAACATTTAACAATGTATTAAAGAATTAGAGTGGCAGTTTCCTACCCCTTTCCAAGCCCGACCACCTTTTTTATTCAGGCTTGTCTAAAAATAAAGCCCAAAGTATAAGAACAATAAAAACGGAGCTTTACTGGTTGGATATGGTAGGAGGGGGCCTACGCTCCATGGAAAACACACGAATGTGCACAGGGTCAGAACTGAAACATTCCATTTTAATTTTACCCTGCCTGTGACCCCCTCACTCTACGAAAACACATTCCACGATAGATTTTAGTGACTGAATGATTGGGACCCAACTCATCTTACTTAATAGGTGTATTTTATAGAACACAAGTTACAATTTCTGTGCTTGTAAGGCAGAGAAAGCAATTCACGGGCATAATCCAGTCTGTAATCATGTCGTCTTTGGTGCAAACTTTGGTGATTTCAATTAGTCGCCAGTGCTTGAACACTCGGGATGCTTTTCCTGACAGTACGGATTTCTCCAAAATGGCAGACTGGGCTAGGCTTCCCGTGTGGCCATGACTGGCTGATGGCAGAACAACAGCAGGTGCCGTCCTTAGGTGGGCCTGCGCGCTCCAGTCTGCACTTCCTGTGGATTCCCCACTTGAGACCAAGTGTTCAGTTTTCTCATAGAAGAGAAATCTTACCCACTCCCGTCTTGTGAACTACCTGGCCCCTGCTCGAAGGCACACCTTCCTATGACAGGGCCTCATGCCCAGATTTCTGCAGTGAGGTGGGCCACGCTCCAGCTGAGTAAGCACCAAGTCGGGGAGCACAACACCCCTCTGATTTTCCCCAAAGCAGCCCAGGATGCCCTTTGAGTGCTCCTCCTCTACTGCTCCATCTTTCAGACTTCTGCTTTATGTTTCTGGACAACACTGATTCCCACCTGGTTCTAGTTACTATCTTGTTGCCTGGTTTTGGCAGCTTCTCTGCTCATAGTTAACTACCCTGCTTCATTTCACTTCACCTTGCTAACTCCTAAATGCACCTTGTCTTTCTAGCCGTTAAATGTGAAAAGATCTCAAAAAGTTCATTTTATAGAAACAATTATTTGTTAAATGAAGGAGTTAGTGAATGAGGGAACACGTATCAATTTCCATTTATAACTTTCGACCCATCATCTTTCATAGGTAGCTCTCGTTCTCATAACTGGACCAACAACCTTACAGTGTTTATTTCGCTACCACTTTTAAGGCCCAAATTGTACATTTTCCAAGCAATATATATATATATAGCATTTGACCTTATGCCTTGATTTCTTCTTTAACTTTTTCTAGGTTATTCTTTTTTTTTTTTTAATGTTTATTTTTTGAGAAATAGAGTGTGGGCAGGGGAGGGGCAGAGAGGGAGACAGGGGATCTGCAGAGAGCTCTGTGTTGACAGCAAGGAGCCCGATGCCGGGCTGGAACTCAAGGGCCATGAGATCATGACCTGAGCCGAAGTTGGACAGTTAACTGACTGAGCCACCTAGGCACCCCTCTCTAGGTTATTCTTGAAATTAAAGCTAAAATCTTGCTCTTCTAACATCAGGCCTCTACTAATGCTCTCCCCAAATTTTCCATCTTCAAACCACTTCTTAAGTTGCCACTTCACTCTTAACTACTAATTCACTTATCACTACGTTCAGATTAAATTTCCTTGAGGAATGTTCCTTTCAGTATGTCATTTTTATTTTTTATCAGTCTCTATTCTCCCAAGAGCTAATTTTCTTTCAAAGAAATGTCTTCCATTCCAGGCTCTTTGTAATATCAAGATACTCTTACATTTGAGAAATTCTTTGTACCTCTAACAACTTCCTGTCATTCAGATTCATTTCTAGGCTATTATTGCAATGCCATAAACTAAAAGGTAAGTGAGGGGATGGTATTAAAATAAACACTGTGTCTTCTAAATGTAAAATCTAGGGGGACTATGTGTTTTTAAATTTCCAGTGCCAGAAGATAATTATGAAATTATCATAGTAATATCCTGACACAAAGGTTTTCACTATTAGAATAAATTCTGTGACTTGAAATTTAAACAGTTTGAAAATTGCTGAATATACCATTAGGACTCTTATGGTGATAAAAACCTAAGTTAGACTAAAACAAGGGTTCAGAAAATTTTAAATATTTGTACTTTTCTTAAAATGAATATTGGTATATGGCTAGACAATAAATAATTAAACCTTAAAAAAATTTTTTTTTTAATGTTTATTTTCGAGAGAGAGAGGGAGACACAGAATCTGAAGCAGGCTCCAAGCTTTCAGCACAGAGCCCAAAGCGGGGCCTGAACTCAGGAACTGCGAGATCATGACCTGAGCCGAAGTCAGACGCTCAACCACCTGGGCCACCCAGGTGCCCCAAAACTTCAGTTTTTAACCATAAATATATAATCAGATTATATCTTCATACGTACTTTCACATGTTTCTTAAGACTATGCAGAAAATATTTTTGCTATAAAACCTTGTAAAGTGTACCATGTTTATTATAACTTAATGACAAAATTCCATAAAATACAAATTTCAGAACATTCTAAGTTTATCATAATTTTATTGTAACTTATCAAAATTACATAGATACAAAATTAAGCAGAAACTGATGAATTTTCTGTCTTTAGATGGTCTTAGAATCTCAGAAACCTTGAAGTTTGCTGAAAATAGAAATTCATAAAATTAAATAGTTTGGAAACCTAATTTATTATACATTTCTTAATATTTAATTCTAGTTCATTTTAAAAATAGGTCATTACATGAACATTGTTCCAAATTTAGAAGAGGACACAGTGAAAAATCAGTCAGTCTCACACTCCGTCTCTGCTCCCAGAAGCAATTATTTGTCCTTATAAAGATAATGTAATTTGGGGCGCCTGGGTGGCGCAGTCGGTTAAGCGTCCGACTTCAGCCAGGTCACGATCTCGCGGTCGGGGAGTTCGAGCCCCGCGTCAGGCTCTGGGCTGATGGCTCAGAGCCTGGAGCCTGTTTCCTATTCTGTGTCTCCCTCTCTCTCTGCCCCTCCCCCGTTCATGCTCTGTCTCTCTCTGTCCCAAAAATAAATAAACGTTGAAAAAAAAAATTTTTTTTTAAAAAATGATAATGTAATTATATGTAAGCATGTATTGTGAGGGTATATGCTTTAAAAACACTTAAGTGGTAGAATACCACTTTTACCTTTTTTCAATTAGTAACAAGTATATTTATAATTTTTAACCTAATCCCTTCCTTTAAGGCTTTGGAATTTAAATTCAGAAAGTTCTGAAGAAGCGCACACATTTAAATGGATACACGTTTACACTGTTTTGCTATTACAAAACCTACAGTAAAGTGCCAGTACCTACTTTTATTTTATTTTTTTAATTTTTTTTAAACATTTATTTATTTTTGAGACAGAGAGAGACAGAGCATGAGCAGGGGAGGGTCAGAGAGAGAGGGAGACACAGAATCCAAAACAGGCTCCAGGCTCTGAGCTGTCAGCCCAGAGCCTGATGCGGGGCTCGAACTCATGGACCGCAAGATCATGACCTGAGCCGAAGTCGGACGCCCAACCGACTGAGCCACCCAGGCGCCCCTTAATGTTTATTTTTGAGAGAGAGAGACAGCATGAGCAGGGGAGGGGAGGAGAGAGAGGGAGACACAGAATCTGAAGCAGCCTCCAGGCTCAGAGCCTGATGTGAGGCTCGAACTCACGAACAGTGATATCATGACCTGAGTTAAAGTCGGACGCTTAACTGACTGAGCCACCCAGGCACCACACCAGTACCTACTTTTAAACATAAACCTAAGTATACCTGGAGGATAAATTCCTAAAAATGGAATCGCTGGTATATATAGTCTAGGTGTTAAGAAATCCTGTCAAATTCCCTTCCATAAAAGTTTTTACCACTTTTTATTCTGGCCAACTATGTGTGAAAATGGGTATTTATTTCTATACTACATCACCAATACTGTGTTTTAAAATAAACAACTGTATTTGAGAGTACATATGGAAACAGGGTTAACCTTACCTACTTTGACTACAGTTTCTATGATTAAGTCTACAGTATGATTTCACAAATAATCTACTAAACGATTTCTTCTAAGGAGAAACTAAATAGCAGGAAGACCAAATTATTCCACTGTATCTTCAAATTGTCTTCTGTTCTCTTGAAAATAAATGTACATCAACCCGTTTGAGCCAGCACTGAAAAGATTCCTTCAATTATTACTACTAAATTATAGTTTGGAAATCATGTCAAAACTTTTCAGCAGCTGAGTCCATAGAAGATAAAGGAGCCAACTATTTCAACTCAACCAACAGTGAGCGTCAACTGCAAGTCAAAGGCTATGCTAGAAGCTTTTAAGGAAGACGGGTACATACATGACTTCTAATACAGTAATGTCAGGAACTGTCAAAGAGTTCTGCAAAAAGTGCTTAGAACGCAAACAATTCTGCATGTCAATCAGGCAACGTTACCAGAAACAGCTGAAGTCTTTGCCATCATAATTAATACATCAGTTCATTTCCTGTTGTGATTTACTTACTTGTATCCTGACTCATTTTTTAAGAAAAGAGTATAAAATGGCTTGCAGAGATGTCATAAAAAGATAAAAGTAAATGAGGAAATTCAAGGGCAAAATACAGGGGAGAGAAGATGAAGCCAGAGCTGCACCCAAAATTTATGCTAGTAATTCCTCTGCTGCTATCAAAGTGGGCTACACATCTGGGTTGTACTTCCTAGCAGCTAAAGCAAAGAGAGCTTCTCAGAAGATACACAGTCTCCCCTAAGATAAACAGTTGCTTGGGACAGACACAGAATTCTCTTGTCCTGAGACCTACTGAAAGTTCCCGGGACTGGTTTTCACAGCAGAGTAAGTTTCATATCAAATCGCAGTTCAGTAAAAGTCATCCTGAAGATGGACAAAATATGCTCCTGGCAGACACCCCTCAGAGGTGACTTAATCCTGGGATCACAAAATCAGATGCCCTCAGGGGCATCCAGGTGTGACAATAGGGAGCCATGAGACTGGAGACAGGTGCTTCCTCTTACCTAAGGGCATTCCAAATCAGGTGGGGGGGGGGCAGTTTAGGATTCAGTGCGGGCTAGGTAGAGTCAAACATTTGGGCTTATAGAATAGACTAGAATATCTGCGACCTTAATGAGTATCTGTCTGGCTGTATTCATTCCACAAATTAAGCAGTGTCTGGAATGTCGTAAGAGTCAAATATGTGTCAAGTGAGTGAATCCGAGAATAAAATTTACAGTATCTCAAAGAGAATGGACTTAAATCCTCCATGAGTTATTGAGCAGCAAGAACAATGCATTTTTTTTTCAAGAAATATGTAAGAAACTTAATCACGGTTTCAGGGTTAGGAAGCATATGTATTTTTCCTTTCCAATTTTATACTTTTAAACATCGAAATTTTTATAATGTACTCATGTTTGTTTTTATTTGAGTAAATATGTTAATTGCCCCCCAAAAATGAAAGACAACTGGGCTGTGTGTTCAAGATTATATTCTCTGACAAGAACCCAGAAGGCAGTTACTTGCTCACTTGTTCTTATCTGAATGTGGGAACATTTTCAAAATATGATTAACTGAGAAATCGCATGTTAGGATGCCCGAATCCAAGAGAAATAGGGTCAATAATGCATATTCTTGGGCCCTAAACTAGAGACATTTGATAGGTCTGGAGCAGAATCCTGGAATTTAACAGGATTAAGTTCCCGCTTAATCCTGGATTAAGTTCCCGCCTCCAGCAGAGAACACAAAAGCAGTTCCCCACTGCCACAAATTATGCAGCCGGGCTTCCCACATTCAGGGACATCGCAGGGGCTGGCACAGCCGGAGTGCAATGGATAAGCCTTTCCCTGGGAAAACCACTTTCATGACCATGGTATCTCCTGGGCCAGGGTAAGAAACTTTTTTGTTTTGTTTTTAAGTGTTAATTTATTTTGGGAGACAGAGAATCCCCATCAGGCTCTGCGATGTCAGCACAGAGCCCAATGCAGGGCTCAAACCCCCGAACCCTCAGATCACGACCTGAGCTGAAATCAAGAATTGGTCACTTAAACCAACTGGGCCACCTATGCTCCGCACCCCAGAAACATAACATTTTTAACAAGGATTCCAGAAGATTTGGATGAGAGTGGTCTATAGATCACCCTTTGAAAACCACTGCCCTCCCAGGTCATTATTCTTTTTTCCCAAGACAGCCTCCCAACCCCTCACCATCACTACACACACATCCAGTCCCTGCCCCCCCCCCCCCTTGTTTGCTGCCAATTTAAGGCAGATTACCTAGGTTTTGAGAATCAACCATGTGGAGGGTGGGGCTGACCTCTCTGAATAATGATGTCATCAGAAGTCAGCCTATAAAAGAACTAACCCAGCTCCAGAGCTGTTCTGAGATATTCCTCAGAAAACAGTTCTTAATCTGTTTTATCACAAATGTGCCATCAAGTACATACAATTCTATGTCCCACAACATGACCAGAAATTCAGCCTAGAACATTCCAAAAGACAATTACAGATATTTTTAAAAACCTCAGCACACCTACAGGACTTGTGATTTTCAGCAATACACTACTAAAAGACACCTCCTTCTTGCTGTTTCTTGTTTCTGGGGGTACACTTACCTGTCTTCTACTATCTTACTGGATGGATAAAAAACTTTGAATGAAAATCCACTTCTTGGAAAAGATCCCTTTGGGAGAAAAAAATGCCTGTAAGTGAACACTCAACTGTCCTAAAAAGAATTCCTACTTTTAAAATCAAACTCCTTGCTCATGACTTAAAAAGAAAGTTGTAAGATGTGACTATAAAGTAATGAGGCAGATGTTTCCCCCCCCCTGATCTTTGCTGAGAGAAGATACTACTATAAAATGGCTCCACCTGAAGCAAAAGTCTTTCAAGTTGGCTAGACTGTCTTCTACTAACATGTATCTGGAAATGCTTAGGGTGGCTCTACCTAGCCTAAGAAATGCTGTACTGTGCAATGCTACATACACCTATAAGACCCGTAAACATCATGTTGAAGAAAGTTTTCCTGCCCCTCTCTCCCTCCAGTGAAAAATCTAGGTTGATGCCCCTCTCAGGTGCCCCCAAAGCAACTGAGCAGTAATCCCACAATGCGTCCACTACTAAACTCTAGGGCAGAGATGGTCTTTTTGTTTCAGTCTCCGTGTGCCTGCCACCAACTCAGTGTCTGGCCCGTTGCAGGCATCCGTTAGTGGAAGTGTCAAGAAGGGATGGAGCAATGTCAAAGGCAAGTTTGGGGCTTGCCCAAAAGGTATAAATAAGGTAAAAAAGGACAGAATGATGGTGTAGAGAGGGCTGTTTACTGGCCTACCGGATGAGAAAGTGGAAAAATTCAGAAATAAGGTGTTATCAAAGAAAGCATTAACTATGAGAACACCCAAAGAGTCAAATTTAAATAAGAAATAGCCTCATTGTGAAAGAATATTGGAAAAGTGAATAAAGGTTCTAAAAAAATCAGGCCACAAATTTCAAACAGTGAAACCAAATTGTTGACTGTGCCCCTCCTCAGAGCAGTTCTCAACCACAGAAAATTGTGTCCCCCAAGGGGACATTTGGCAAACATCCTGAGACATTTCCCACTGTTAATAAGTACGCTTCTGACGCACAGGACAGTGCTCCCCAAGAAAAAATTCTTTGGTTCAAAATGTCAACAGTTGCATGGTTAAGAAACCCTGTCTTAGAGGAAGCTGGACAAAATAAATGAGTGTTTGAGGAAAGCAGTAACCAATAGTAAGTCATGATGTTTCTAGAAATGGCCTAGACAAAACAAAAAAGTATTAAAATAGGTCTAACATTCATAAGAATCAATGAAGAATACAAAGTAAAAATCACTACTGAAGATAGTTTGTATCACATCAACAATGTTTATGCAGTAATTCCCCAAATATGAAAAGGCAATTCTACTTCTGTAGAAATTGTGTCCGAGTAAGAATTCCCACATTCATCCAGCTTAGGTTTCTGGGACTTGCACAAATTTCCAAAAGTCAAAATCCTCCACAAAGGACATTAAAATATTTAAAGAGAATGAGATACAGGCTCTGAAAGCAATTCCCAGAAAGGAATCCTAAGGTAAGTTACCTTGAAGGGGAAAAGTACTCATTTGGATTTATAAGCTTTGGTGTATTCTTTTTTTTAAGTTACATTACTTTATAGTCACATGCTATCCTGAAAGTTGAAGAACTTTCTGTGTGTACCATATTAATTCAATGTTTCCTTAATAGCATATTTTTACTCCTAACAGTGATTTTACTAAATTTTTTAATTTAAAGAAATAATACTCCAATCTTGATGAACTATGCCCATATAAGGTTGATGACGTTCTTACCGGGTTCATACAGAGGCATTCTGTATTGGTCACAGTGAAAGGATCGTATTTGTCTGCAATGACCAGGAGATCAGGCACAGGGTACACTCTCAGAGCATAGTCATATGCCCAGTACACTGGGCAGACATAGAGGGGGAGAGGGGTCAGGTGTCCTTGGGATAAGATCGTCTTTACAAACTACAAAAGAATGATATAAAACAAACTTCAGCTCGTTTGTAAAAGTTAAAATTGCTAACAAATAACTTTACATTAAATATCAATTACCAGAAAGACTTAGAAAATTTGAGAAACAATTAGGAGAAGTTTAAATCACAGAACTTTGAGAAACACTGATATGAAATGAAATAAGCTATCCTGTATTTTAGGAAAAAATCTGTAAGTTTTCATTTAACACCACTTATCATAAAAGCTACTCCCCCAAAATAGTCACACTGGAACAGTTGTACTTTTAACTGTATAATAAACTCAGTTATTAATTATGTTCATCTAAAAATAATTCCACAGCTTGAGTAATGCCAAGAATAGATACGTAGCCTACATAAACTTTAATATTATAAAATAAATACTTAAAATGCTCTGTAAGATGTACCTCCACATTTCCCAAAATGGTACATGGGGATCCATGTACCACTTCAGGGAACCCTGAAGCTACAAGATAAACATTACATACCCTCCCGATGTGGACAGATCATATAAAATAATGAACGTGATGAGGTAAACATTAAAAAAAAAATTTTTTTTAATGTTTATTTTTAAGAGACAGAGAAGGAGTGGGGCAGGGTCAGAGAGAGGAGACACAGGCTCCAGGCTCCAAGCTGTCAGCACAGAGCCCGACGTGGGGCTTGAACTCATGAACCGTGAGATCACGGGCTGAGCTGAAGTCGGACGCTTAACCAACTGAGACACCCAGGTGCCCCGAGGTAAATACTTTTTAAAATAAATACATATATATTTTGAAGTACAACGTAAGATTTATGAGTTTTAAGGCAAAACAGGAAGACTCAAAGAAATTTCTGGTTCATTCTGGGCTTCCCTCTGCCCATTAGGGGATACTTCAGTGAGAAAGTTGAGAAACACTGACTTAGTAACAAAAATTAACTTACTGGCAAAAGTAGTTTGAACCATAAACATAAAAGGTCAAATTATTAAGTGACTTAACAGTATTTTATATAATGCAACACTTATGATAGCTTAATAAAGAAGACTCTTAACTTACATGATTAGGAATATCCAAATTGCTACTAGGGAAGCGGACACAGTTTCTGCACATTTTATTGACTAAGTCCTCACGGAAGACAATAATTTCTTGTGTACAGTACTGAATTCTGAAATGAAAGCAGTAGTTGAATTTGACTTCCTCAGCAAAAAAAAAAAAAAAAAAAGGAGATAGTTTAAAAGGCAAAATGTTTTAGGATACAAAGCTATTCCCACTACCCATCGTTTACCACAGCAAAAATTCAGCTGGACTCTATCCTTCCATTCATTCGACAGTAATTTACTGAGCTCTCCGTATGTGTCCAGCACTATCGTAGGGATGAGTGAACAAAACAAAAAGATCCCAGCCCTGATGCAGTTTATATTCTAATGGAGGGAGGGCAGTCAGAAAAAATATCAATAAACATGATAATTATATGGGATGTTAGGAGATGACTAAGTGTATGGGAAAAAGAAAAACCGGCTATCAGGGATCATTTGTGAGGTAAGAAGGGCTAGATGGCTGGAGGATTAAACAGGATGATGAAAATAGGTAGGGCTGATAACGGAGTCTGATTTGAGCACAGACATGAAGGAGGTGAGAGAGTCAAGCAGATATGCAGAGGAAGAACACTGCAGGCAAAGGAGGAACACAGGACAGGCAGAGGGAACGGCTACAGTAGAGGCCCCGAGACAGAGCATGGCTGGCATGTCTGAGGAACAGAAAGGAGGCTGTGGTGACTGGAATAAATGAGGAAGAGAGGAGCAGGAATAGGAGGCCAGATCATGCTGGGCCCTGACTATCATGCTGGGCCCTTGCAGTGGCAAGGATATGGGCTGTTACTGAATGGCACGAGGAGCGCCCAAATTTGAGGATCGTAAGGTGGAGGTGACATGCTTATGTGTCAGAGGATCACTCTAACACAGCGTTAAGAACAGACTACCGAGGGGCAGGGGTAGACGCTCGAGACCAACGAGGAGGCTATTACAGTAATCCAGGCTAGAGCAGATGGTAGAGGGTCACAGAGGCGGTGACAGGTGGCCAGATTCTGCATATATTTTGGTCTTCCTTCACATTTTTGAAGGACTTCCTGAAACACTACATGTGAGAGAAACCCAAAAAGTTTTGGCCCGAGTGACTGGAAGGACTAAGGTGCCATGAACTCTGATGAGGAAGAGTACAGAACAGGTTGGGAGCTGACGGGTGGGAAGTAGATGAGCAGCTCAGTGTGAGGTTGTCTACTAGACATACACGGGGGATGATGAGCAGGCATCTGGATGCATAAGTCTGGAGTCTGGGAGAAAGGTTTGAGCTGAAGATGTAAATGTGGGAGTTGTCAATACACAGATGGCACTGAGAGCTTTGGGAGTAGCTAAGGTCACCAAAGGAGTGAATGCAGGCAGAAAAGAGAGAACCAAGGACTGTAACCTCTGACTATAGTAAGTGGCATGTGCAGTAACACATAATCTGTTTCCCTCTTCCATTGTAGCTTTTCTTAAAGGATGTGTAATGAGAATATCGATTTTTAAATCTCCATCTGTTTTTCAGCTTCTAAATTCATTATCAGTGAATTCAATAGTGATAAAATATTTTTAATTTTATTTTTTTTAAGTTTATTTATTTATTTTGAGAGAGAAAGCATGAGTCAGGGAGGGGCAGAGAGAGAAAAGGAGAGAGAATCCCGAGCAGGCTCGTCCCTGACAGCAGAGAGCCCGATGTGGGGCTCGAACCCACAAACCGTGAGATCATGACCTAAGTCAAAGTCAGAAGCTCAACTGACTGTGCCATCCAGGTGCCCAGTGATAAAATATTTCTAAAGTTTTGAGAAACCTAAAATAAAGAGAAATTTTCGCTTTATATTTACCTCATAGTAGTCAAAGTTCGGAGACAAAGTTTAAGAAGCAAGTTAGTTTGAAATGAAACGAAAAAAGCATAACACAAAATGGTAATATTTACCTGCAAGGATTGGTAGTAAAAATTGAAAATGGTACTCTTTGTCTGAATTCATCAGTGATGCTTTCAGCAAGTGGTGGCCTATAGAAACAATTTATGTGGTATAGGATATATTTTTAAATTTCACAAAATATTTTTAACTGTTAGAAAAATCTACACACAACTTACCTTGGTAAGATGGAACCAAATCCAGGATCCTCTGGACCAGGAACAAACACAAAACGACTACTGTAGCAAAATTCAATATAATTCATTAAAAAAAAAAAAATTATTGCAACACTATCCAGTAGTGTAAAGACGAGTTACTGCCTTGAATTAAATAATAATTTTTAATATTTTTTAAATTTCATGCATTTTAATAAATGAACTAAGTCTCTAGACTACCACTGTCCAGCAGACCTTTCTGCAGTGATGGAAATGTCTCTGTGTGCACTGTCCAGTTATTGAGTGCTTGAACTGTGGCTAGTGTGAGTGAATTTTTAATTATATTTAACTTTAAATAATTTAACTTTAATTTTTTTTGAGAGACAGAGTGAGAGAGTGCTAGAGAGAAAGTGGGGGAGGGGTAGAGGGAAAGAGAAACTTAAGCAGGCTCCACCCCAGCGCAGAACCACAGGGCTCAATCTCGCAGTGGTGAGATCATGACCTGAGCCGAAATCAAGAGTCTGGACACTTAACTGACTGAGCCACCCAGGAACCTCTAAATAATTTAAATTTAAAGAGACCATGTGCCTAGTGACCATCATATTGAAGAGTACAGCTCTAGACAAAGTACTGTCACCAAGAAATTAAAAATATAGTTGAAAGTATCACTTTCCTTTTCAATATTTTTCACTATAAATCTCTAGTACAGTATAACATACATTATCATGATGTGAGGATAATTTTTTCTTAGCATACTAATTTTCTCAAACTTTTGTTCCATTCATTTCTTAATAATCATGGATATAAAATTTAGAATTCACTTTTTGTTTGTTTTTTAAAAAACTTTTAAAAATATAGCAATAGAAATCATTACCTTTGGTGGATATTTGGATATTCACATATTATGTCTGCCAAAGTTTTTAAGGAATCTAAAATTTAAAAGGGACATTAAATTTAATTTGCATTTAATGCACATAAAAGTCAAATTATATTTGCTTAGCTACAACTCTACGTCTTTTAAATGAAATTAAAATATTATAGATCATTTCTTATCAATTTCATTTATCTAAATGTAGAAACATTTATTCAATAGACCTTCAATACCTTTCAAAGCTTGAACTTGATTTTTTCCATATGGTGCAGATGAAAAATTACCACACAGAATAAAGCAGGTTGGAGGTGCTGGTGAATAACCTAAAAATAAGAGAATAAAATGAATATCACTTTTATAGTCTAGAAATCAGATTAAAAACCCTTTAACCATGAGGTTTTTCTTTTGTTTGTTTTGTTTCCTAAGTAAACTTTGGGCCCAACATGGGACTTGAACTCAAAACCCTGAGATCAAGAGTCACATGCTCCACTGACTGAGCCAGCCAGGATCCCCTAACCATGAGTTTTTAATAACAAAAACTTACTAGTTTAATAATACCTTATTTTAATAACCAGTATTTTTAAACAATAGTAACAATACTGCCCATTTATTGAACACTTACTATATGCCAGGCCCTGTAATAGCTTGATTCTCACAACATCCCTATAAACTGAGAGAGAGATTAAGTAACCTGCCCAAGGTATCAGGCTGCAATTTAAACCCAGTTCTGAGTGGCTCAATCAGTCGAATATATGATTCTTGGTTTCAGCTCAGATTATGATCTCCAGGTTCATGAGATAGAGCCCTGACTTGGGCTCTGCACTGACAGTGTGGAGCCTGCTTGGGATTCTCTACCCCCCATCCTCAAAATGAATAAATAAATAAACATTAAAAAAATAAATAAATAAGCCCAGTTCTGTCAGACTCCAAACCCAAGCTCTTATCCATTCTTATGCTATACTTAGGACTAATTCTTAGCTCTCATGAACACACATATGCATGCACAATTATGTTTCAAATGTAAAAATTTAAGTTTTTTAAGATGGGCTCATTTAAAATATCTCACTGCTGAAGCAACATTTACAGGAAAATAGACTACTCAAAAAGATACATTTGTAACAATTTAGTTTTAAGACATGAACCCTCGTTCCAGCTTAAAAGGGTAGAAAAGAATGGCACCCACCAGAAAACATGGTGTGAAGTTTTCCCAACACTTCTCCTTGGTCTAACCAAACGTCAGATATAAACACAAACATGGCATCTTTATTCTCTTCTTCTAGTTGCTTTAGTTTTGCAGAAGTCTTCACAGATGTATTAGAAGGCCCTCCAAAAAAATTAGTATTTCCATAGTATGCCCTAGGTAATTATGACATAATTATTAGCTTCTATCCTATATTCTGTTGGAGATGTTTTTCTTTCTTTCTTTTTCTTAAAGATTTTATTTTTAAGTAATCTCTACACCCAGCATGGAGCTCAAACCCACAACCTCGAGATCAAGAGTCACGTGCTCTACTGACTGAGCCAGCCCCATGTTGGAGATGTTTTTCTAATAATTTTACAAATTTAGTTTCTTTCTACCTAATGAGGTTACTTTCCCATCAGTGTAAATAGTGCCATGAAAATGTACTATTTGTAGCACTTAAAAAGCAAATAAGTTTATTTAAATGCCCTAAAATAAGAAAAACAGAAGCAGTGAATAAATACTTAATAGGCTGTTTCTGTGTCTTTTAAAACCGACTAAAGCAAACATTAAACTTCCTATGTAATTGAAAGTAGGAGGAATGCACATTTGATTTAAACAATATCTAATAAAAGTGCTCAAAATAAGTACTAACCATTTAACCGAACAATTCCATGTTTAGAAATTTGTTCTAAGGGATTAAGGAGGCCTACAGAGACTAACATACATGGCAGAATTATAAAAATTTGGATGTTACAAAGCAATGTATGTGTCCATTATTAATGTCAAAAAAAAAAAAGGATATAAACATGCATAGTCACACATAAAAAGAAACTCTCTCCTTGGATGGATGGATGGATGGATGGATGGATGATGTGGTTCCTAAGTAAATTATGTACATATATAAACATATCTCAGATTACAATCTTAAATCCTTAATAAACCTCATTTGAGGAGATTTTATTTTCTTTATTTTACAAAAGAGAAAAAAACAAGGTTCAGGAGGGTTAAGTGATTTGCCTGCGGCCCGTCCCAGTTAACAGATGCAAGTGCTCAGTTTCAGACCCTGTCTGAGAGCCAGGGCCAGAGCTTCGTGCACTACTCTGCACTGCCCCCTATCGTCTCCACTGCCTGGCAGGCTCTGTATGAGGCTGAAACCGAAGGGTTACTGCTCACGGCCAGCTTCCTTGATTATACCTCTCATTCCAAAGTAGTAGTTTTGAAGCCTGTATGGAAATAAAATGTCAAAAGCGACAGAAATTTTGCTCTAAATATATCCCAAAGAAAACCTACCATGTTGTAAAAAGCCACAAACTGGCACTAAACGCATTCACTTAAAAGTGAGTTGGTTTGATGAGGGCTTGTGTCCTCATTTGCATGAACGGCACTTTCCCCTAGGTTACCTCAACAGGAAGAGAAGTTGCCCTGATGGTAACTTCCAGGCAGCAAACGTGGCCTGTATACCTTGATTTTGTACAGGTATACTAGGACTAGAATCTTAATTCTTACACTTCTTGAAATCACTTTCACCACAGACAGAATCTCAAGATTAGGAGGCAACTTTAATTCCCCCAAAGGTGGCAAACTCAAATGTTCACAGGCTTCAGGAAGGGAACACTGAATAAGGAAGCAGCAACCAGCTGAGGCCTCCTAGGTATGAGCTAGGGTGCACTGACATGTCCTGCCCAAAGCGCCATCACTGCAGTGGAGTGATAGCTGGGGGAGAATTCAGGGACCATGTTGCCAGATCTGGTTGTTCAAGACGACTCAGAAATCTAGACTTTTATGAGAAATCTCTTAATTTTTAAACAACGGAAACAAAAGATACCTCAAAGGGGAATACCTCAAAGGGGAAAAAAAGAAAGAAAGCTCTTCAGACTACATTCAACCCACAGGCCACCAGCTATAACTTTTACACCATCGTTTAGCCTCTGCTCAAAAACCTGAGTGACAGGGGTGCCTGGGTGGCTCAAGTCAGTTAAGCATCCGACTTCAGCTCAGGCCATGATCTCACAGCTCGTGAGTTTGAGCCCCGTATCAGGTTCCGTACTGACAGCTAAGAGCCTGGAGCCCACTTTGGATTCTGTGTCTCCTTCTCTCTCTGCCGCTCCCCTGCTCACACTCTGTCCCGCTCTCCTTCAAAAATAAATAAACATTAAAAAAATTTAAAAACAAAAAACAAAAAACAAAAACCCCGAGTGACAGGGAACTCCCTCTTCTCAGAGAAGGTCCTTTTGGAATGGCTCTAACATTATGATGCTTTTGCTTACATTAAAGAGCTTTTCCATCTGCCTCTTGTAACCTTTTTTTTTTATGTTTATTTATTTTTGAGAGAGACAGAGAGACAGAGTATGAGCGGGGGAGGGGCAGAGAGAGAGGGAGACACAGAATCTGAAGCAGGCTCCAGGCTCTGAGCTGTCAGCAGAACCCAATATGGGGCTCGAACCCACGACTGCGAGATCATAATCTGAGCTGAAATCAGCCACTTAGTTGACTGAACCACCCAGGTGCCCCTGCCTCTTGTAACTTTTAATCATTAGTAGAAAAATAAGGCTTTATATTAACATGAAAATTATATTCTTCTAAGTGTCTTCCTATCTCTTACCTCAGTTGAACTTCTAATCAACCCCATAGATAAGCGAGACAGGAAGACTGGAACACGTGCCCATAAAAGCCAAGGTAGGGAGATACGAATACAACTAACCAGGAATCAACGTGCTAGTTTTCAGATGCACATATAACCCAGTCTTCCAACTCTTTCTATTACTCTTTGCATTCTGACACAAAGCCTGAGTAACCGACAAATGATACACACTCTTAAAACCACTACTGCCAGTATTATGAGATTCCTGTAGGGCTTCAGCCAAACATTTTATACCTAGTAGTACTAGAGGGTTCAGTGGGTGGAAATCCGAAGGCATTGACATGAAACACCTGATCTTCAAACCAGCCTGAAAAAAGATAAGTAACAAGTCACTTTCATTTGTCCAATTCTTCTTATCTGAAAGGAAGAAAGTTATGGAAGACAAAGCAGTAATGCTAAGTTGCTGTCTCATCTTCTGTCAACTAACTACAGAGGTTGCCAGTCCCACCTAGCTACAGATCCAAAGGTAGTCTCAGTTCTATATTTTTAAAAAGTCATGAAACAGAAACAGACTCAGAAGTAAAACTTTTCACTTTTTAATTTCACAATACATGTTAGAGTACGGAGACATGAGGTACAAAGATTAGGAAATGTCTCACTTTATGACCCTAAGTAAAATCTGGTTTGTTTGGGTTTTATTTCAATTTTATTAAGACATCATTCACATATCCTTACACTTCACCCTTTAAGGTATACAATTCAGTGGTTTTTAGTATATTCGCAAGTTGTATAACCATCACCACTAATTTCAAAATATTTTTATCACCCCAAAAAGAAACCCCAGGCCCATCACCAGTCTGAGTTTTTTAATGTTGTCAAAAGTATGCTCTTATTGGGGCGCCTGGGTGGCGCAGTCGGTTAAGCCTCCGACTTCAGCCAGGTCACGATCTCGCGGTCTGTGAGTTCGAGCCCCGCGTCAGGCTCTGGGCTGATGGCTCAGAGCCTGGAGCCTGTTTCTGATTCTGTGTCTCCCTCTCTCTCTGCCCCTCCCCCGTTCATGCTCTGTCTCTCTCTGTCCCAAAAATAAATAAACGTTGAAAAAAAAAAATTAAAAAAAAAAAAAAAAAGGGGCGCCTGGGTGGCGCAGTCCGTTGAGCGTCCGACTTCAGCCAGGTCACGATCTCGCGGTCCGTGAGTTCGAGCCCCACGTCAGGCTCAGGGCTGATGGCTCGGAGCCTGGAGCCTGTTTCCGATTCTGTGTCTCCCTCTCTCTCTGCCCCTCCCCCGTTCATGCTCTGTCTCTCTCTGTCCCAAAAATAAATAAACGTTGAAAAAAAAAAATTAAAAAAAAAAAAGTATGCTCTTATAAACAATGTTCTCCCAAATGATATCATGTTAATACTTTTTAACCAAGGTAGAAATGGTTTTACTGTAGAACGATGAGGAGGACAGCAAAAGGTATACTGACTTACCTTCTGCTAAGACAAAGCATGACTCTGTGTATAAACCACTATGGAACTGGTATACAGCAGTTGAGGAAAATAATTCTATTTCTATGCTTGAGGTGGTGATAAAGTCAACATGAATTCTGGGCTCAAAGGACTTCTGACTAATAAATTCAAAGACTTCACATTTGAAACTGTGAGTAGATCATAGCTTAAAAATTTTTAGGTTTAAATTTCCCCATTCTAAGATGTAGCTTGGTAATAATGTCAGTATAGATCATTCTTAGCATGGTATAAACTTCCTCACTGACTTGTTTGGATTCTCCAAATATGGGAGAATTACAGTTTCTTTTGTCTCTGGCTAGAATTATGTCTCAATTCCTGCATCATCATCACACGTAAGTTACAATAGGAAACCAAATAGGTTAACTTAAGAATGATGTGTAATCAATATCCCCAACTCATATAACATAATTTTAAAAAATATATAAAGGATATAGCTTTACTAATATCCAGTTGTACGGTTCCCGTAGGATCTTCCAGAAAAAATTTTCCCTAAAAAAGTTAAAAGAAATATGTCCACATTTACGTAAAAATGGATACTCTGACAAAATAATTAAAATACTGACAACTTTGACAACAGAATACAGTAGAGTACAGTGGATTTCTCAAAACTAGCAATTCCTGGCCCACGTGTTTCCATTTGCTAGTCTGGTAGCCTCAGATTAATCACTTGATGGAGACTGAGACTCCTAAGAGGGACATGGAGAATGACCTCTGCCGATCAAGAGACGGCAAGAGGGATGCTCCGTGGTGGCCGTATGGGCCTCACCAGGTGCCTCCACCTAAGAGAGCCAACAGCGTCCTTCTCTGAGGGAGCAGGATGTGGTCTGCAGCCTTGCTTGTTAGAAACTCCGTACTCTCAGTTCCAGCAGAGGTCACTGAGGACTAATTTCAGGCTATGCAAACTGGCGGCCTGTCAAAGACACTCCCTGATGTCTACTCAGGAAACCAAATGCAGATGCAAAGGCTACTTGGTAACTGAGGCAGGAGCCTTCAATGAAGAATACATCCCTGTACCCTCTGCAGAAATGCTATATGGAACTGACATTTCATCAGTCCAAAGGCTGAAAACAGTTTGATGCTTATTAAGTTTAACTTACCTCTTTTAACTGGGTTATCATTCCAAGAACAATCACATCTCCAATTTTGGTTGTACTGCCCAATAGGGTTTCTACCGTTTTAAGCTTAAAATGAGACAAAATAAATTCTTAAAGGTTGAAAATTTGTCCTTTGAAGAAACTACTTTTTTTATAAATAAGTGAATTTTTAGTGCACACTTCAGTATTTTCACCTACTTTAGAGTAGAAAATCAGATAAAACTCAGATATAATTTATCCTATAAAAAGCTAAAATACCAACTCAGGCTCTTAGCAATGAAGTCTCATCTCATATTACAGGAGGTTCCGCCTTATCCAGTTTTGCTTTTCATAATTTCAGTTACCCTCTGTCAACCATGGTCTGGAAGCAGATGGTCTTCCTTCTGATGAATCACCAGAAGGTCAATAGTAGTCTAAAGCTATGTCATGTTTACATCATTCACCTCCCATCTCATCATGTAGCCATTTTATCATCTCACATCATCATAAGAAAGGTGAGTATAGTACAGTAAGATATTTTGACAGAGAGACCACATTCACATAATTTTTATTATAGTATATTGTTAAAATTGTTTTATTTTATTATTACTGTTGTTAATCTCTCACTGTGCCTAATTTATAAATTAAGCTTTATCACAGGTATGTACATAGAGGAAAAAACATAGTATATACAGGTTTTGGTACTATCTGTGCTTTGAAGCATCCACTGGGGGTCTTGGAACATATCACCCTTGGATAAAGAGGGACTACTGTATTCTGAATAATGATAAGTACATTTACCTTTAAAATATAGAAAAGAATATAAATTTTATTTATTTGGTCAATACATCTTGCAAATTAGTAGGCTATTTAAAAAGTTATACTAGCATTTCAAAAGGTTGTCATTATTATTTATTTACATCCTCAATCTGACCATTATATTTTTATCTTTAAGTTAAAGGTAGTAACAATTGGGGCACCATTTTAAAAAATCCTTTCTGATGCTTTTCTATACACAATCTTACATATATGTTAATACATATGCCATTTCTAAACACATACAGTTTTTGTTTTATTTGCAAAGATTAAACCATATTATTACTAATATTATACAACTTAACTTTTTAAATTTAATATCTCTTAGAAATCGTTTTATTTAACTATGCATAGATATACTTCATTCTTTTTAATGGATATAGATATGTACAGTACATATACAAAAATTTATGTTACCAAGTTCCTATTAAAGAACACATAAGGTGCTCAGTTTTCTGTTGGTAAAAACAGTGCTTAATGTTTCTTGCACCTCTCTTGGCCTAGTGCATGGGTATAACTGTTGCACATACTTCTACAAATTCCAGAAACAGAATTGCTGAATGAAAGGGTGTATAATGTTTCATTCTTACAAGAATTACCAAGTGAAGCTTCTTTTTGTCTGTAAAATTTTTTTTATTACAAATACTGCCTGTTTACTACTCAAAAATTTTAAAAATATAGAGAAGGAAAAATAAAGTCAGATATAATCACATTAACCCATAACATTTTTTTTAATGTCTATTTATTTTTGAGAGAGAGAGAGACAGAGTGTGAGTGAGGGAGGGGCAGAGAGAAAGGGGGACACAGAATCTGAAGCAGGCTCCAGGCTGTAAGCTATCAGGACAAAGCCTGATGCAGGGCTCAAACTCACAAACTGTGAGATCATGACCTGAGCCAAAGTCAGACACTTAACCAACTGAGCCACCCAGGTCTCCCAAATAATTTAGCTAAGTCTTAAAGTTAGTTTGGGAAAAAGGAGAGGAGAAATAATGCTTCTGGGCTGTGGGCAACTAAGTTGCCACAGGAAACCTAATATATATAAGAAAACACATAGATGGTCTTTGGTAGGGAAATATAAGTAATGTCAATTTCCAAAAGTGAATACAATTTTTTCTCTTGTAAAAGTTAAAAGCAGAAACTGTCAAACACTATAAATGTTTTCTCCTATGTTGCTACCATCGAACCTTAATTTGTGCATTGTGTAGTGTTATATTTTAGTGTCAGACTACTCACCATCATGACTTCTGATCTGTCATGGCAGAGAATGTAATGACCCTTGAAAGAGGCTGGGCCTCTTCAGAACCTATACGGAACCTCAGAGAACTGGCAGGGCCTAGAAGTAGCAAAGGACTGTCTCCCGGCAGGACTCTGTGTGCTAAGAGAGGAATAAAGCCACAGCCGGGCTGACAGTGACTAGGTGTGTGGCTGGAACAAGTAAACCAAGGGCATAGGAGTACAAAAGTGGAAGGAGCCCATGTGACAGAAAACGTTCTCCCTCCCACCTCTTCCTCAGGCCCCAGCAACCCTGTGGCCTGTCTGTGCTGTCTCATTTATCCTATAAATGTTATTTCCTTAGTGCCTTAAGTAAACTTTTTACTCCAACGGACAAAGCACATTTTAGACGAGTAAGTGTGTGGGCTGGACAAGGACCAGGATTTTGGAGTTTTGAGTGAGAGCAGGAAGGGTAACGTTGAGAGTTGGTCAGAAAGCCAGAGTCGTATCCAGCAAATGGACCAGAAGGACCAGGGATCTGTGTTGGTGGCCAGAGACGGTCTGGGGGTTACCGTAGTCTCAGGGCCTTCCCTCCCCGCTGTTTGTTTTTTTTTTTTAAGTAAGCTTCATACCCAGTGCAGAGCCCAATGCAGGGCTTGAACTCATGACCCTGAGATCAAGACCTGAGCTGAGATCAAGAGTCGAACACTTAACCGACCAAGCCAGCCAGGTGTCTCAGGGCCTGTCCCAAAGAAGGAAGTGGTAGCTTCTATTAGAGATTTGCAGGGCCCAGGACACAGACAATGGTCTTTCTCAACAGTGAGAATGCACAGGTCAATTAGCTAGCTAAACAGTTACCAGCGGTCCATTCTCATTTAAATTTCAATAAGTAAGAATTAAGCAATAAATATTTAACTTGTACACTTATGCCTCCTAAATAACTAACCTGGAATTTGCTTCCGGTTTCATCAGGATGAGAACCTATCACTGGAGGAGTAAATAATTCATGTCTGTGTGTCCTCTATAAAAAAGACAAATTCACATGAATTACTGAATCAGACATTTTAAACTAAAATTCATTAAAACAGTACTCTGACAAAATCTTGTCCTTAAATGAATGTTAAGATTGCCTATTCTCAATAAATTTGAAAGCCCACATGTTTTAATATACAAATACCTAGAAGTGTAATTTGGAAAATAAAAAAATTATTTCAAAGAATTTTTTTTAAAGAAAAGCTCTATCGTATAGCTGCCAGCAGCACACTCTGGACTGAGTGTCAATACAAAGTATGTATGAAGACAACAAACCAAGGGTCACCCTCAAAGCACAGGGGTTTGTGAGACAGGAAAGTAGAGGGCCACCATACTACGAAGGACCCCAGGCAAAAGGGGGCATTTAACGAGATCCTAAGTGATAAGTAAGACTTTGCTAGTGAGAAACCATATGAGGCTGAGACAAGACATTTCAGGCAGAGGACGGGACGTGTCACAAGAAAGACTTACAAGAGTAAAGGAGTGTTTGGGAAGTGACGCAAAGTGTAGTATAGTTGGAATCTGAGGTACACAAAGCAGAATGTCAGACAGGGCAAGAGATTAGCTGGAGCCTCTATTTGGGGAACCATATCCCCTGCCCCACTGTGGTCCATGTGGTTTAGGCAAGGCTGGTGTCTCTTCCCCCTTCTATAAATAGGCCTAGTGAATAAGTACCCCACCTCTTGGCCAGTGAATGGTCCAGGCTCAAGCTAAGAGCCACTAAGAGACCTTTGCTAGAACTACCAGAAGAGAGGAACTTTCTCCAAGTGCAGCTGAGGCTACTAGGGGCCTCTGTCATCTCGTAGGGAGAACCTGTTTGAAAGTAAGATCAATTTTTATAAAATTGCCAAGAGATGGAGACAGGCAGATGCCTCAAGACGTGGGATATCCTGGATCCAGCCATGCTTGAAACTGGTGGACCTCCAGACCTCTCCACAAGTCAATAAATGCCTCTTTCTGTTTTAGTCAGTTTGAATTTCTGTAACCTCCAATAAAAGAGCCCTGACGATACCGACTTTACATGCTAAGTCAGGAAATTTATCTGGTAGACAATAGAAAACAAAGATATTGAAATAGGATAAAAATAACATCAGATTTGCTTATAGGAAGATAATTGTGATAAAAATGTGAATGGACAAAAATGCAACGCTTTCATTTCACAGATAAGAAAAAATGAGGCTCAGAAGGGTTACGTGACACACCCAAAATAATATAATAGGCTTTAAAATCTAATTTTTAAAAAGAAAGAAAAAAGAAATGTGGTATTTACTTGGGCATCTTCTCTGTGAACAGCATTGTGCCAAGCAAGTGTGGCAGGGGAAATACACAAGGAGCATCTCATGACGGGGATAAGCACCCCGAAGGCAAGGCAGGGCCAACTCCAGTAAATGATGCACAAGACAGACTGACATAGTCAGTGCTTTAAGGCAGAAGGAGATTGCATCCGACTCATCAAGAAGAGTTTCAGAAAAGAGGAGGAATTTGAGAAGGTTAGGAGGGTTTCAATAGCAGAGAAAAGTGGGAAGGGAAGAGCAGCCCAGAGAGTGAAGAATAAAAAAAGCAAAGTTACAGAAGAAGGAGAAGAAATGAACAATAGTTTGTTTCATTTTTGGCTCTAGTATGGTACGATTAGAGGAAAAGTAGAGGTTTTGGCCAAAAAGGTGCGATGGAAGATCTCAAACACTAAGTATATATAGTTTGTATTTAATTTAATAGGCAGTAAACCTCCTTGAAAGACTGTGCAAAATCATGACAATATCAGAGCTACACATCAAGGAAGACTGATCTGGCAACATTACGCAGGTGATGGAAGGAGAGCACAGGCATCCTCAGGGTTCACCCTCTTCATCCTTTTTCAGAGCTTACTCGCACTGACCATCCTGTCCTTAAAACCTTCTCCCGTATACCACCACCCTGGCCTGGCCCCCACATTCTCCTTTCTTCCCTTCTCTCCCCACCACCCCATAGGGTCTCACCCATCCCTGCAGTTCCATCCACTCCTCTGGGCAGATGCCCCCTAAATCTGTCTTCCCACATCTCTTTCTTTAGCTCTATATGTACTTTTCGCCTGATTTCCCACTGACAACCTTAATTCAAAAATGTTTAAGACAGTACCTGTGTCATCTGAATCATCTTCCCCAAACATTCCCTTTTTCTTATCTGTTACCATATTATTCTACTGTCCTACTCTCTGACTCAAAACCTTAATCATCTCTGAGTCTTTACTCTCTGCCTTCCCCTTCACATCCACTCTGTCACCATGAATGATGGCTTCCACTGCTTCAGTGCGGTCCCCTGTCTACAACCGTTGCCACTTCCTTCCCCCCAGCTATCATTTATGGCAGGACTAATAACAGACTCCTCTAAGGTTTCTCTTCCATTCTTTGTTGTTGTTTTATTTTTAATGTTTATTTCTTTTTTTTTTTTTTTAATTTTTTTTTTCAACGTTTATTTATTTTTGGGACAGAGAGAGACAGAGCATGAACAGGGGAGGGGCAGAGAGAGAGGGAGACACAGAATCGGAAACAGGCTCCAGGCTCTGAGCCATCAGCCCAGAGCCCGACGCGGGGCTCGAACTCACGGACCGCGAGATCATGACCTGGCTGAAGTCGGACGCTTAACCAACTGCGCCACCCAGGCGCCCCAATGTTTATTTCTTTTTGAGAGAGAGAAACAGAGCATGAGCAAGGGAGGGGCAGAGAGAGAGAAGGAAACACAGGATGTGAAGCAGGCTCCAGGTTCTGAGCTGTCAGCACAGAGCCTGACACACGGCTCAAACTCACGAACTGTGAGATCATGACCCGAGCTGAAGTCGGATGCTTAACCGACTGAGCCACCCAGGCGCCCCTTCTCTCATATTTTTAACCCATCCCCAAATCTGCTGGTAGAAAAGGGCTCAAAAAACCCAGCTGTGATGGAGTCTCTCTGGTATTCCAAGGCTCCTTGTACCAAGAAAACAGAGTCCCAAACGCCAAGAGTGGCATCCACAGCGCTCTGACCACCTGGCTCCCGCTTGCCTTTCCAAACCAATCCCATGCTACTCTTCTTCACGAGCCTTCCTCTACACACAAAAATGGACCCACTGCTTATCATTTCCTGCAGAGTTCACTCTTTCCCTTTGCTGTGTCTTTGTTCACACTGTTACCACTACCTTTTCCCCATTTCACAAGATCAAAGCAACCAAGGCCCTGATTTTCCCAATGAATACATTCTGTTTATATCTCTTTTACGGCACATAAAACTCTACTTTATATCTTGTTTGTGCAAATGTCTTTAACTTCATAGACTGTAAACTGCACAAAGCTAGCATAGTGTAGTAGGTAAAGGCCAGACTCCAGAGTCAGACGAACTGGGTTCAAATCCGGTCTGTACTTACTATATGTGATCTTTGGTAAATTTCCTAAATTTATCTAGGTCTCAGTTTCCTCATCTGTAAAATGAGGATAATAGCTTTTATACCTACACTGATGTTGTGATGATTAAATGAGGTAAGTAATGTCTGTAACATACTGGACACAGTGCTCAGCATGTTAAAATCTGGTAATAAATGTTAGCTATTTTTATCATCACAGTTGTTAATTGTTAATTGTATCCTCCATCTGGTCTCAAACACAGGCCAATGACAGTCTATTGAATAAGCTTTGGACCGCAAAATTCCATCCTTTAAATTAACTCTGAGTGTTACCTAATCTTAAACAGTCTCATTTTCTACCCTCAGCTTACCTGGTGCAAAATAGTATATCGTTCACGAAACAGCTCTGCTTTATCTCTTGCTGTCCCAAATAAATTTGGTGCAGGGTGGTTGGTCATTAATAGACTAGAAAAAAAAAAAGGAATGCTTATTTATAACTATCACAGTACACAAAGGTAGGCCAAAAATGAATCATGGGCTGTATGCCTTCTGAAAGAAATGTCCATCTGAAATTAGCTTAAAATCAATATACTTACGGGAGAAATTTTTTTCTTTCTGAACTGTACACAAAGCGTGGAATATCAAATGCTCCTATGATATTGAAAATATGTTCCCTGAAAAACATCCCACAAAAACACAGATCTGATTTACTAACACATACGAATTCTAGGTGAGCACAAAAACTTGTATTACAATCTTATGGCATATAAATTAAATACACTTTCCACAGGTCATATACACAATTTCTTTTTTTTATTTATCAAGTTTGAGAGAGAAAGCGAGTGAGAGAGTGGGGGAGGAGCAGAGAGAGAGAGGGGGAGAGAGAGAATCCCAAGCAGGCTCCACAGTGTCAGTGCAGAGCCCGACATGGGGCTCGACCCCACGAACTATGAGATCATGACCTGAGCCGGCACCAAGAGCTGGATGCTCAACCAACTGAGACACCCAGGCACCCCCACAATTTCTTATAGTGTCATAATATGGGGGTAAAATTTTCCTTTCAGAGACAAGAAAGCATTGCCAATACTCTCAAGAAAAAAAAATCAAGTTAACTTTTTTTTTTTTTAATTTTTTTTTTTTCAACGTTTATTTTTGGGACAGAGAGAGACAGAGCATGAACGGGGGAGGGGCAGAGAGAGAGGGAGACACAGAATTGGAAACAGGCTCCAGGCTCCGAGCCATCAGCCCAGAGCCTGACGCGGGGCTCGAACTCACGGACCGCAAGATCGTGACCTGGCTGAAGTCGGACGCTTAACCGACTGCGCCACCCAGGCGCCCCAAGTTAACTTTTTTTAAATTTTGAGAGAGAGAGAGCACAAGAGCACACACAAGTGGGGGAGGGATACAGAGGGAGAGTGGGGGAGAGGGGGACAGTGAGTGAAGAGAGAGAGAAAAAAGAGAATATGAATCTTAAGCAGGCTCCAAGCTTAGTGCAGAGCCCCACTCGGGCTCAATTCCACGACCCCAGGACCATGACCTGACCCAAAATCTAGAGTCAGAATGCTGAACCAACTGAGCTATCCAGGCGCCCCTAATCAAGTTAACTTCTTTTTCTTTCTTTCTTTTTTTTTTTTAGTTTTCTTTGATTTCCAAATCTCTTTCTTTTGCTCTCGTTCTTTTTCAAAACATCTTTATTTATTTTTTAATTTACATCCAAGTCAGTTAGCATATGGTAAAATAATGATTTCAGGAGTAGAATCCAGTGATTCATCCCCTATGTATAACACCCAGTGCTCATCCCAACAAGTGTCTTCCTTAGTGCCCCTTACCCATTTAGCCCACCCCCCACCTACAGCCCCTCCAGCAACCCTCAGTTTGTTCTCTATATTTAAGTGTCTCTTATGTTTTGTCCCCCTCCCTGTTTTTACATTATTTTTGCTTCCCTTCCCTCATGTTCATCTATTTTATGTCTTAAATCTCACATATAAATGAAGTCATATATTTGTCTTTCTTTGACTAATTTCACTTAGCATAATACCCTCTAGTTCTATCCACGTTGTTGTAAATGGCTAATCAAGTTAACGTGTAATTAAGAATGTCATCTGTTGAAAAAGAACATGTACGTATAAAATAGTTATGTCTTAAAAGAAGTCTCTCCCCATGGGTACTACTTTTATGAGCTATAATATTAAAGAATATCATTTCCAACAATTTTCTAATCCAAAATTATGCAGTGTTATGCAAAAGTGTCCCAGGAACCAGGTATAACATAGAAAAAGAGCCCCCCCCCCCCCAAATACTGGCATATTCTTGACACAGTGTTAGAGAAGGAAATTCAACAAAATAACTTCCTTTCAGTGTTAATAACATAACCACATTTGAAAGAGGTTTTAAAAAAACTGACGGCACTATTGTAGAAACAGTCCAACCTAAAAAAACCTTCCCTAAAATTTTATGTTAATCTACCAGATTGAATATGGTCAAAAACGTTCTTGCTGCATTGGTGGCAGTACCTAGCGTAGAGCAGCCTAGAACGGGTGGACGTGAAGAAAACCTAGATTCCAGGTACAGTGCTGCTATTTTCTAGCAGATCGCTCTTGACAGGTTACTGGGCTTGTCACGCCACCTCTTCATCTATAAAAATGAAAGCCTCTCTTCTGTGATAATTAGTAACTTTCTGACAACTGAAATTGCAAAGACTGTTTACCTTTTAGTCCCACTGGACCTCCACATTGGCTAACTGTGGCATATAAAGGGCTAGACAGAAACAACAGTTAACTCAATGCTTATTTTATGATTATAATCCTTACACTTCCATACAGTGATTTCCATACAGAAATCATTTTGGATTTCTGTTGATGGCTGTACCCGAGTATCTTAAATAATGAGTTTGCAAAGTTAAAATTAAAATTCTTCAGTTTTCTTTGTTCTTAGCAGCTCTACTATGGTAACGACTCTTTTCAATGATCTCCATTGCCCCAAAGAGGAAAAAACTGTTAAAGTTATTACTCTGTCCATTTCCCCAGTTGTTTTCCTCCCAGTTAAACCCTGTGAATCTAGAAAGAAGTCATATTCAAAAGAGGAAAGGGAGGGCACGGGCTCGTTTGTGGTTCAGTCAGTTAAGCGACCGACTTTGGCTCTGGTTGTGATCTTGAAGTTTGTGAGTTTGAGCCCCTCATCGGACTCTCTACTGTCAGCACAGAGCCCACTTCAGGAACTCTGTCCCCATCTCTCTTCCCCTCCCCCACTCTCTCTCTCCTTCTCTCTCAATAAACATCAAAAGAGGAAAGGAAAGATGGACGCTTGGAAATAAAACCCAGAAAAATTACTGCCATATGAATTTATCAGCTCTAATAGCATGACTTAGTGGCAAGAATCAAAAAACTAAGGTTCCACCCTCTTTGCTATTCACCATGTGACCCAACATAAGTCGCTGAACTCTTCTGGATGCAGCACTTTCCTAAGAGCAAAAGCAAAGTATATGTCTAAATATTCAATTCAATCCAGGAGTAGCATGCAGAATATAAAGTCAGATCAGATGGGTAGTGGCAAAAGTTGGTAATGGCATAAACAAGACTCTAATCTCAAATCTTAGGGAAAAAATAGTACAGATGAGTCATTTAATGAGGTTTATAATGCAAACTATCAATTAAAAAGAAATACGAAGAAATAACCACTGTACAAATGCTGACCACTAATTATTTCCCCAAGAAAATAATTTAAAATAAGATTCATAGCATCTCCGGCAGGGGGGATGAGTTCATTTTATCCACATACATAGTTTCATCTACAGACTGACTGCATTCCTGGACTGCTGCTTCCACTACAGATCGTTCAATCATGTTTGATGACACTGAAAAGAGAATTTAAAGTCAAATTTTAGAAACAGACAAAAATATTACTTATTTCCACAGGTAGCTTTTTTCTTAAAAATAATCTGCAAACACCAACCCTGTGATTCTCATTACCTAGTTCTTATGACAAAGGGTTAGGTCAAAACAATAACAAAAGCCGTATCTCAAAAACCTTAAATCTTCTACACCCAAAGACACTTGTGGTATCATAATACAAGTCAAATGCCTTACTTTTCTAAATACTGTTTACTAACAAATTCAGTTATGCAAACACTTCTGTAAACTCCTAGGATTAAGAAGGTTACATTAGTATAACTTTCTATCCAATTGCTATGTTTCCATAGGCATGATAGTAACAATTAGAACAGCAACCACTTATTAAGCCCTTAGTAAAACGTGACACTATGCTCAGGACTTTACAAGCATTATTTCATTAGATTAGATGTCCTTATGGATAGATTGTTGTTTATATGCTCATATCTTAAAAGGGGGAATGGGTGCCTGGGTGGCTCAGTTGGTTAAGCGTCCGACTTCAGCTTCAACTCTTTGTTTTCCCCAAACTTTTAGGAGTACTGAATCTAAGTAAGACAAAGTAGAAAGCACACAGAGAGACAAAAGTGACCATGAGGGGGCGCCTGGGTGGCGCAGTCGGTTAAGCGTCCGACTTCAGCCAGGTCACGATCTTGCGGTCCGTGAGTTCGAGCCCCGCGTCGGGCTCTGGGCTGATGGCTCAGAGCCTGGAGCCTGTTTCCGATTCTATGTCTCCCTCTCTCTCTGCCCTTCCCCCGTTCATGCTCTGTCTCTCTCTGTCCCAAAAATAAATAAACGTTGAAAAAAATTAAAAAAAAAAAAAAAAGTGACCATGAGGACTAGATCAAAATCAGGAGTCAAGTGCTGGAAAGCTGGCAGTAACACAGCTCCATCAGTGGGAAGAATTTTAACAGCCTGGGGGGGGGGGGGGGTGGGAATGTCCTGAGTTCCAACAGAACTAGAGGTTACCCCTTGGGAAGAAGTGCTACCTACCATGCATGTGTCTCATAACGCAGGAAAATTTTAATAGGGAATCTTCAGCTTCCACTTAAATCCATAAATCTAACTGAGGACACAGAACTCTAGAAATGATTTAAGAGCTATCGGAAAATGTTACTTACAGGGTTGCTTTTCAACTGCATCAATGATCTTTTCCAGCGCATCTTCAAGTTCTATTTCACTGACAGGTGTAAGAGCTTCTGTGAGGTACTTAACAGCTTCACTGAGAAGGAAAGAAAAGATGAGGCATGTCATTGGTAATTGAGGCTACAAGTTTGATGCCAAAAACTGGCACTTATCAATCTAGCACTGAAATTAAGATCTACTCACTCCTCTCTGCAAGCGGTGCTCATCTCTCCTGCCCTTTCTGAACAAATTCTTCCTTCTGTCCCCTGCCAACAAAACCATTCTTAAAGCCCCAAATCACATCCTTCTTTTAAGAATGCTTCCTAGGCTTGGGGTGCCTGAGTGGCTCAGTTGGTTAAGGGTCCAGCTCTTGATTCTGGCTCAGGTCATGATCTCACAGTTTGTGAAACTGACCCCCAGATCAGGCTCTGCGCTGACAGCGTGGAGCCTGCTTGGGATTCTCTCTCTCCCTCTCTTTCTGTTCCTCCCCTGCTCTCTTTCTCTCTCAAAAATAAATAAACTTAAAAAAAAAAAAAAAAAAAGGCGGCTTCCTAGGCCAGCTCTCTCTGCTGCAATCTCCCCTTCCTTCTGAATTGTTAAAATTCCTATACATCTCAGGTCTGATACATCACATTAGCTTTGTACTATTTATCACCTTACATTTTTTTTATCTCCTTAGATTTAAGGAAGACTTCATTTGCTTCAATGTCCTGAACACAGCAGACACTTAAGCATATATTTATTAACTTGATAATGCATTTGCTTAAATTCTAGTAATTTCATCATTGTTTTCCATTTTAAAATTTAAAAATTAGACTAGAAAAAATTATGATATATGACTAGTCATAGAAGCAATGTTCATATTGAAATCACATGAATCCCCCCCCATGACTCCAAAAGAACTCATTACAGCTGAACTTTAAAAAGAAAAAAAAAATCTGCATGAATCCCTGATTTAAATGCCAAGAGGGCTCAGAATGAACACTGTCTAAACAATTAGCTAATTGCATGCCATTCTGTGTTTGTAGCACACAACTTCACACTTCACATCAATGTTATTGTTATAGTCACCCCACTAATTGTTTTTATCTTGGGTTGCTTATTGATTGTTTCATGTGTGGGTATTACCTCTCCAATTTATCATAGATAAATTGGTCCTTGAAAACTGGAACCATGCCATCCTTTGGCAGAATGCCAAACAAATTTGAAGGTGATCCATTAGATATTTAATGACTAAGTCCCTAAAGTCACACACATTTTGGGTGAATTGGGACAGCTCTTAGGATAGCTCAAAGCCTATAGACCTATAGAGGACCTGGCCCCTGCCAAATCTTGTTAGGCTCCCTCAGTGCTCTCCTGCCTCAGAGACTTTATATGGTCATTTCTCCCCACTCTTTTCTTCATCTAGTGAAGTCATCTTGAACAGTCAGCTCCAATCACTTCCTTAATGATGGACTTCTTTAACTCTACAGTAGTTACCTTGTTGTACATTATCAGAGCGCTACTTTCCTGGGATCTTTTTAAAGTTGAAATTAAATAACTGAATTATTCAATATCCATGGTAGAAAGACTTCTAAGACAACCCCTAATAATCCAGGCCTCCTGGTATTCACATCCATGTGCAACCCTTCCCCTTGAGTATGGGCTGGACCTCGTAACTTGCTTCTAACAACAGAATATGGTAAAAGTAATGGAACATTTTACTGTATTGCAGTTTTAAAAGAAAAAATTTTAAAGCAACAAGACGTCACAAAACTCTCTCTTGCTGGCTTTGATGAATTAAGCTGCTATACTGGAGAGGACCACATGGCAAAGAACTGAGGGTAGCCTTCGGCCAACAGGCAGCAAGGACTGAGGCCCCAAGTCTAATAGTTCTGGAGGAACTGAATCTTGCCAACCACTGAATGAGCTTGGAAGCAAATCTCACCCAAATGACCTTTGAGATGAGAGACTGAGAGGCCCTGAAGCTGAGGACCCAGCTACGCCTACCTGAATTCCTGACCCACAGAAAACGTGAGTTAGTGTGTGCTGTTTTACTTTATTTATTTATTTATTTTTTAATGTTTATTTATTTTTGAGACAGAGAGAGACAGAGCATGAACGGGGGAGGGGCAGAGAGAGAGGGAGACACAGAATCGGAAACAGCCTCCAGGCTCTGAGCCATCAGCCCAGAGCCTGACGCGGGGCTCGAACTCCCTGACCGCGAGATCGTGACCTGGCTGAAGTCGGACGCTTAACCGACTGAGCCACCCAGGCGCCCCAGTGTGTGCTGTTTTAAACCTCTAAGTTTTGGGGTAATTTGTCACACAGCAATAAATAACTAATACACTATCTATCCCCCAATTTCCACAGTGTCTTACTCTCTCTTGTACTCCTTGCTCCAGCACAGTGATCTTATGATAGACTAAAGCCTGTAAAGCCATACAGATCTGGCCCAGATCCTGTATAGATAGCATTTCAGTGTATTTCCGACTAAATTCATTAATGAATGACAGCTTAATATTCTAAGGGAATAAATTCTAAGGGGTCAAATTCTAAGGGAAAAGAGAACAGTTTATTGATCAATTGCTCATATTTTCAAAATGTCAGAGACGAACTGAACAAAATTCATTATTTTCTCTCCACCCTTGCCCTTGTTCACCACTAATCCAAAAGCAAAGTTAAAGTCTCATAAAAGTCGAGGTGTCTGGGTGGCTCGGTCAGCGCATGTAACTCTTATCCTTGGGTCTTGAGTTGAAGTTCCTCCATGTTGGATACAGAGCCCACTTAAAAAAAATTAATTAATTTAAGAAAAAGTCTCATAAGGGGCGCCTGGGTGGTTCAGTAGGTTAAGCGTTGGACTTCGGTCTCAGGTCATGATCTCAACACGGTTTGTGAGTTCAAGCCCCACACTGGGCTCTCTGACACCGCGTGGAGCCTTCTTCGGATCCTCTGTCCCCTTCTCTCTCTGCCCCTCCCCTGCTCTTCCTCTGTCTCTCTTAAAAATGAATAAACATTAAAAAAATTTTTTTAAGTTTCATAAAACTCATTATTCCAAAACCAAACACTTTCCACATACAGCAAGAGCGATCAAAGCCTGGTACAAAAAAAGTACATTCTATCCAGCAGATATTTAAATATGTCTGTAAAAAACATTGTATTCTAAAAGACAACAACAACAACAACAACAAACAGATTTAGCGAGGAAAATCTTAACAAGAGTGAATTCTGTAGGGACTAGAAAACATGATTATGGCCAGGAAACCTGACTATCCGAGAAGTTCCAAAGGAAATGTTCAAGGGGGTTGGAGGAGGAAGACCTAGGAAAAGATCTAGTAACATGCTTCAAATTTAGCCACTTCTTAACTCTCTAGGAATTGTCACTCAGGAGTAATGCCTAATCCAAAATTTAGAAAGGGGAGGGCTCACAATTTTCTCAAAACTGTAGGTTGATAACTACAGACACGCATGTGGGCTTTCCCAGGTTGCTCAATGACGACTCGGTAACTACGTGTAGTCGCTCTATTATTCCCATTTAGCGGAGGCAGAGACTAGGCGGGACGCCGCGGGGAGGGGGGGGAAGGGGGAAGGGGGGGGAGGGGGAAGAGGGGAGGGAGACGGATACCGAGAGGCGCTCAAGTCACAATGCCAAAAAACCGCTGCTGCGACACAGCCGCTTCTCCGGCTCATTGTGGCACTTTGCAGGAGGAGACCGTGTCCCACCGGGGAGTAACGTTTCGATTCCACGCGAACGTCGGGAAATCGAAGTCCTCGAAGCCAGTAAGACCCTGCCAGATCGATTTCACTCTAGACTTTTTCAAGGGTCTCTGTAATTTAAGGCCAAGCCTACGATCGGCGCGCGGCGCGTCCCTCTGCCCGGCGCGGTCGCCTGACCCTGGCCCTCCTGGTCCTTCCCATAAACTGCCCCCAGGGAGACTCACCCCCGGAGCAGCAAGCCACGCAGCTTGAAGGCGGTTACTGCCCGGTTCCTCAGCCGCTCAGGCGCCATGTTCGCGTTTTGGCGCCACGGCCGCTGCCCCGCCCCTGCCACGCCCCTTCCCGGGATCGCCCCGCCCCCGCGCGGCCGCTGCCCAGGCTTGGGTGCCGCAAGCCCAGCCTGGGCCCCAGCCCCCGAGCCGAGAGCTCGGCGCCCCCGTCCTGGCGCGTCGCAGCCCGTGACCCTGTAGGCTAAAAGAAGAGACGACCCCGCACGCTTTTGTTGCCCAGAGACTGAAAGGAGAAGGCGTCCTTTCCTGGTGTCTTGTTGGTAGTGTGCTTCCCTCCCCCACGCGCGGTACTGACCTACCGTCACATCGCTGCCCTCATCGCTGTCATCTTCCGGGACTCCGATCCGGCTCATCCCAGACCCGGGAGCCCTGTGTACTCCTGCTCTCTACTTCACACGGGTTCTGGAAACATTATAGCGTTTTCCCCAACATTCACTCGAAGCTGCTACAAAAATCACCACCATTCCCACCCACCCCGCTTTGTATTTGAGAACTTCCTTTGTTCCATGCAATGTCATAAGCATGAAGTATATTAACTGTCGTATTGCTCCTAAACCGAATGAGCTGTGTGCTATTTTTTCAACACCCTCATTTTACAGATGAGAAAACTGAGACGCAAAAATGGGAGATGCTTCCCTCAAGATGAAACCTTCACTAAGTGGTGATGCCAGGATATGAACTTAGTCTGATTCCAGCAAGCGAATTTGCCACACTTTAAAAACACTTGTTTCGGGGCGCCTGGGTGGCTCAGTCGGTTAAGCGGCCGACTTCAGCTCAGGTCACGATCTCACGGTCGTGAGTTTGAGCCCCGCGTGGGGCCCTGGGCTGATGGCTCGGAGCCTGGAGCCTGCTTCCGATTCCGTGTCTCCCTCTCTCTGCCCCTCCCCTGTTCATGCTCTGTCTCTCTCTGTCTCAAAAATAAATAAATGTTAAAAAATAAAAATAAAAAAAAAACCACTTGTTTCAGTGAGTTGAACAAAACCATAGAGTGCTTATAAGTGAACACGCAGCCTTATAAAACACGAGAACAATTTCTGAGTACTGATATACAGTGACTTCCAACGTACATGATTTACTTCTTTAAAGGTATGGTAAAGGAGGGGCGCCCGGGTGGCTCAGTCGGTTAAGTGGCCCACTTTGGTTCAGGTCATGATCTCACAGTTTGTGAGCTTGAGCCTCACGTGGAGCTCTGTGCTGACAGCTCAGAGCCTGGAGCCTGTTTCAGATTCTGTGTTTCTCTCTCTCTGACTCTCCCCTGTTCACACTCTGTGTGTGTCTCTCTCTCAAAAATAAACATTAAAAAAAATTTAAGTATGGTAAAAGAGAAAATAAGAATATATACATGTATATGTATTTACTTGGGTTTGTATTTTAAAACTCTTGGATGTTACACTAGACACTGAAAAAAATGGTTAACTGTAAAGGACAGGAGGGTATAAGGATAGAATGAGACTTTCTTTTTGGTAAGACTTTCAACTGTAGACCCATTTATATGTCTTACATATTTAAAAAAAATATAAAGGAAACACGTAAACTTAAAATTGAAAGCACACCCAAATCAATACACTTAACTGTGCATTAAATTGGAAATATAACATCTTGGAGAACACTGGTTATTAAGCACAGTTTCCTGTATATTTTCAATAAAATATATTCTGAAGGCAAAAAAAAATTGCAAAGAAAAATTGAGCTCTTATGTAAGAAGGGAGAGGAAATAAAAATAGATAAACATACAGTCTGATTCTCATTATTTGAGGTAGTTATGTTGCATAAAGTCACCACCAACACTGAATTAGCAAATAGTTAATCATTGCTACCAGAGGGAATATAAAGCCTCTGGTCATATTTTCATCAATGGTTAGGTACATAACCTTGTTTGATGGATGCTTCCATTTCAAGACACTTTTAATACATATTATTGATGCATTGACATTGAACTCAAGACCAATAGCACTATTATTCATGCCTGAAGGAAACTTATCTAACACATGTATTAGCCGCTCAGGCGCCATGTTGTGCCTTGAAACACCAGAAAGCACTTTAGCACTATGCTTGGAGGCCATTTTAAACAGCAAAATCACCAACGAAAATCACAAAAATGCAGAAAATGTAGCACTAAATATACCTCGAAAAAGACACCTGTTTATATGTGAGAGATGAAAAAAGAAACCAAAGTGTCATCTTGTTCAGTCTCAGCCACAAACGTGTGTGATGGGCAATGAAAATTTTGCACTGCTCTGTGCATGTCTTCGAATGACTGTGAAAGCCCCCAGTATGATTTAGGAGTTACAAATAAATTTTATCAATTAGGTAAATTCACAAATATGAAATGTACAAATAACGATGACTGTATCTGCTTAACCACTAGATAGATAAACAGAAAACAAATGGTTATCTATGGGTAGTAAAGTGGAGGGAATAGGGATATAAAATGTTAAAAACATCAGATAAGAGTTTTAGGGAACAGATATTTGTGCGGTCCCAAAGTGTTACCCTACAGGTTACTAGCTAATAATACAAAGGATAGAACTTACCTTTTACAATGGATCATTCAGAGGTTACCACTTTAACCAAGTATCACACTTAGCATCATTAATAGTGGGCTACTTTGAAGTTTTGTTATTGTTATAATGCAATATGACATATACAGTGTTACCTATGAAGCATGCTTGCCAAAAAGGTTAAGCTAAATTTAATCAAACCTAGATCTAATTTCTGGCTTAAGAAAATACAGAGAGGGAACTAAGCCAAATTACACCATGAGGACAATCAGACAAATCCAGAATGTGGGACAATCTAAAAACCAACTGGCCTATTCTGTTAGTGTCAATGGAGGAAAACAGATGAAAGCAACCATTCAGATTGTGGATAGCCCCCCAGTGATTTTTGCTTCTGGGTGTTCATAACTTATATACTTGCCTCCCACACTGAAGAGGACTGACCCATAACACTAAAAGGATATTGTAGAAAGGACAGGTTATAGCTTCCAAAACCAGGTCATAAAAGATATTGCTATTTCCATCTTGCTTTCTCTTGGGTCACTAGCTCTTGGGGAAGCCAACTGCCCTCAAGAGCCTTTATGAAAAGTCCACATGTTAAGATATCAAGGTCTCCTGCCACAGCCAGCACCAACTTGCTAACCATATCTCCTTCACCTGGCTACCTCATAAAGTCCTGATACTTCAGTGAACAACTCCATGCTGATGACTCCAAAATCCGTATTTCTTATTCCTCTCTGCTTTAAAACCAACTCGATATGCCCGCACGTAAACTCACCATTATCCCTTTCAAATCTGTTCCTCTTCTCTTGTTCACCACCCGAATTCATTACCTTTTCATCCACTGACCAAGCTAGAAAACTAGGCAGCATCCTTTCCTCCCTCCTCTGCTTCATCCCACATAAACCAATCAGCCACCAAATCCCTTGAGTTCTACTTTTTTTTTTTAAGTAATCTCTATACCCAACATGGGGCTTGAACTCACAGATCTCACTCTGATATCAAGAGTTGTATACTCCGCCAACTGAGACAGCCAGGCACCCCAGGTTATACTTTTTAAGTATTTCTCAAACCTGTCCACCTGTATCTCCATGAGGCCTCATTCAAGACACCAGCCTCTCTAGCCAGCAGCACCTGACCTGCCAACTGGTCTCTTTGTCTCCAATCTTGCCAGCAGAATAAACTTTCTAAAAATAATTATTTCACGTCCCAAGTTAAAACACATCAAACTCTTGATGTTAGGATAAAATGAACAGGACATCTTTCTTTCTCCTCTCATGTTCCATCTTCCAGGAACACTTCTCTCTCTCTTCCCCTCTGTTTGCCTGAACAACTTCTGCTCATCCTTCAGCTTCTAGCTTAGACTGTATGTTCTCTCAGGAATCTTCCCTGACTCTCCCAAACCTGAGTTAGTGGCTTTCCTATGCACCTCCAAGGTGCCCTTGACTTTGGCTATCATCACACTTTCTACATAGTATGATAGTTGTCTGTTTGCTGCTCTATAGCCCCCACTGGACTTTAAGGTCGAGAAAGACAAGTGGGACATTTCAAAAATACAATATCAATATTACTAGCAATAAGAAAATGATAGAGTGAGGACTTTTAGAAACTATTTTTTTTACATACATTGCACATATGGGAAGAATGCTATTCAATGAGTTTTGATGAATGCGTAAACCCATGTAACCATGATCCCAACCAAGATAGAGAACATCTCCATCACCCCAGAATGTTTCCTTATACTCCTTTTTACAAATCCCCTCTCCTTACCCGCAAACACCCACTTTCCTGCTTTCTATTGACATAGATTAGTTTCGTATATCTTAAACTTCATGGAGATGAAATCACATATTTTTTTGTGTCTTGCTTCTTTCTTTCCCTCCAGATTTATGAGGAATTACTGACAAATAAAAACTGTACATATTTAAGGTGTACAACGTGATGTTTTGATATATGCATACATTGTGAAATGATCACCACAATCAAGTTAATTAACATATCCATCACCTCACATAGTTACCATTTTATGTGTGTGGTGAGAATGGTTAAGACCTACTCTCTTAGCAGATTTCAAGTATGTATTACATTATTATTCTCTTTAGTCACAATGCTGTATATTAGGTCTCCAGAGTCTATTTGTCTAACTGAAAGTTTGTACCCTTGACCAACATCCCCTCTTTTCCCACACCCCTTAGCTACTGGTAACCACATTCTACTCTCTGTCTCTATAAATTAGATATTTTCAGGTTCCACATATAAGTGAGATTATGCAATACTTGTCTTTCTGTATCTGGCTTATTTATTTATTTATTTATTTTTCAACGTTTATTTATTTTTGGGACAGAGAGAGACAGAGCATGAACGGGGGAGGGGCAGAGAGAGAGGGAGACACAGAATCGGAAACAGGCTCCAGGCCCTGAGCCATCAGCCCAGAGCCTGACGCGGGGCTCGAACTCATGGACCGCGAGATCGTGACCTGGCCGAAGTCGGATGCCCAACAGACTGCGCCACCCAGGCGCCTCATATCTGGCTTATTTAAATTAGCATAACGTTCTCCAGGGTCACCCTTATTGTTACAGTGCAGGATTTCCTTCTTTTTTTTAAAGCTGAAATATATTCCATTGTATATATATTTATATATCACAGTTTTTTTATCCATTCATCCATTGACAGACACTTAACACTGTTCACCTATCTCAGCTATCGTCTAATACCGCTGCAATGAGTGCAAGAGAGCAGATATAGCTCTTCAAGATAGTGATTTCATTTCCTGTGGGTAGAAGTGAGACTGTTGGATCATAAGGTAGTTCTATTTTTAATTTTCTGAAGCACATACGTATACTGTTTTCCATTATAGCTATACCAATTTGCATTCCCAAAAGCAGTGCACAAGGGTTTCCATTTCTCCACATCCTCGTCAGCACTTATCTTTTGATGTTTTGAAAACAGCCAACCTATTAGATATGAGGTGATGTCTCATTGACATTTTGATCTGCATTTCCCTGATTCGTGATATTGAGCACCGTTTCATATACCTGATGGCTATTTGTAGGTCTTCTTTGGAAAAACGTTTATTAAGGTCCTTTGCCCATTTGATAATAGGTTTTTTTGTTTCTTGCTCATTTTTGCTATTGAGTTGTATGAATTCCTCACAGATTTTGCATATTAACCTTTATATTGGGTATATAATTTGCAAATATTTTCTCCTATTCTGTAGGTTGCCTTTTCATCTTGCTGATTGTTTCCTTTATTGTGTACAATCTTTTTAGTTTGATGCAGTCCTCCTTGTTTATTTTTGCTTTTTCTGCCTGTGCTTCTGGTGTCATCTCCAAAAAATCACTGCCAAGACCAATGTCAGAGAGCTTTTCCTCTACTTTTTTCCCTAGGTATTTATGGTTCAGGGTTGTGTGTTTAAGTTTAATCCATTTTGAGTTGATTTTTGTATATGGTGTAAGTTATGGGTCTACTTTGATTCTTCTGTATGTGCTGTTCAGTTTTCCCAACACTGTTTATTGAAGAGATATACTTTCCCCATTGTATATCCTTGGCTCCTTTGTCATAAGTTAATTAGCCATGTATGCATGGGTTTATTTCCAACCTCTATTTTGTTCCATTGATCTACATATCTATTTTTATGCTAATACCATATTGTTTTCATTACTATAGCTTTGTAATATAGTTTGAAATCAGGAAGATATACTTTTTTATAGTTATCAGATCGGCAAAAAAATAATAACGTAGATGATATCAAGGATTAAAAGCAATTGGACTTGTTATCTGCTGCTGATGGGCATATAGACTGTTACAATTACTTTAGAAAGCAAATTAGTATTAACCAATAAAGTTGAAAAAATAGCTACTTTGTTACAAAGAAAGAGTTGAATAGTTCTGACAGATACTTTGTGGTGCACAAACCCTAGAATATTTACTAATAGCCTTGTTGTTATAGTAAAAATGAGGACGAACTTAGGTGACCTTCAACAGTACAAAGGACAAATATATTCTGAAATGTTCATACCAT